>NC_089751.1:1821679-1909179 GCF_040412425.1 Macrobrachium rosenbergii
CCATGTATAGCCTACATAATACACGTGAGTGTAAGTGAATGATACATAAACTACCCACGGTTTCTGTTGCGTGAAAAACCTTAACTGATATTCACACAATAAATATGATTTATTTTACAACTGGAAAAATGGTCGAACTGCAAAGAAATGGACCTTTTAATATGATGTTACCTATTTCTTTTTCTTCTTATTGTTATTTGTAGGTCCATAATCTTGCCATGTTCGCTGTAGCATTGCCTCACCAATGGTGGCAATGGCATCAGTGATCTTTTGCTTGAGATCAGTGATGTCCATAGAAAGACGTCCATGGGAGCGATACCTGATGAACAAGGTGGCCAGGGAACTGAGCCATCCATTCCAATCCACCAGTCTGGAAATGTTTGATTTAGGAACCCATGAACATGCAGTCTCAAATGTGGTTGTGCACCATTTTACTAGAAAGTGATGGTTGGTTGAAGGTCATCTAGTTGTGGTACCACATAATCAGTCAAAAGGTCAAGGTAAACATCTGCAGTAACTGATGTCTCGCTGAAGAAAAATGGGCCAATGATTCGATTGCACATGATCCCACACAACGCACGGACTTTCTGGACTATCTCAGTGAAGTTCCCTAGTCATATGAGGGTGTTCTGATCCCGAGATTCCCACATTATGTGCGTTCAGTTTCCCTGAAATATGAAGGGTTGCCTCATCACTAAAGCAAACTCGGTTGAGGAATGTTTCATCCTCAGAAATTCATTCCAGCATGTTAACTACAAACTTTTATCGTCTTTGTTTATCATTTGGCTTGAGTGCCTGTATGAGATGCACTTTGTAAGCGTACAATGGCAAGTTCTTGTGTAGGACTTTGTGCACTGTTGAACATGGTCGCTGTAAGCGTCTGGCAGCAGTACGGATGGAATTTGAAGAACGATCGAAGGCTTGTCTTGCAAGATCGATGTTTTCCTCAGATGTTCTTGGTCGTCAACTCCTCCCTTTATCCAACACTGTCCCTGTCTCCATAAATTTCTTGTGCCGTGCACGAATTGGCGGACGTGACGGTGGATCTCTTACATACTTAGTACTGTAGTTTCGCTAAGTCTGCGTATCCGATTTTGTTTCAGTAAACCACCACACACATTGTGCCTTTTCTTAAGGAGTAGCCATTTTTTAAAGATTCATTTAACAGCACCTCCTTCATCAACAGCATACCTGAAATACACAACTGCATTGTGATTAAAAACTTTGATGACTTCTGAGTACATAGAACAAAACTGATAAAGATATCTCTCAATGGCTTTTGTAATATATTTTTTTAAATTATAAAGAGACTCTATGGACACACTGTAGTTTTAACAGATGCTTCTTCCATAATCCAAGGGCTATTGATTAATCAATATATATCAAAACCGCTATTGTGAAAACTGTGGCAATAGTCTCGTCCCAACTGGAAAGTTGTGTAAGTGAGGATACAGCTATGAAGACTTACATAGGAATGCTAACCCAAACCCACTTCATTAGGGAATAAAATGGCACCTTATCAGGAAACATATCTTGTTCTTTTCCAAGTAAAACAATTGAGATTATTGCTAATGACCACCTTTGGTCACATAATTTATGTAGACATTATACCATGGTAAAAAAAGAAGTTAAAAAGATAGAGATGATATTCCATTCAGCTGAATTGCCAGAACTGCTGAGCCATCACAACAGACAAACCTGAGCTTCTCCAAACACCACTTGAGGCTAAACAATTCCAGGGTGATGTTTTTATTCCTGAAAAACATCACAATACTACATTTTTTCTTCAAAAGACGTCAAAAAACATTTTGAATATTTGTTAAAGATACTGAGTTCGTTTTCCCAAAACTCGCCACATTTTATCATTTTTGCTAATTAAGCAGCAATTCATAAGAAGCAAAGATTATGCAAGACAGTGCCTGTCCTGAAAGGTTGTTTAAGTGATGAATGCAATATTCACTGGCCACTCCTTTATATGCTACATAAGTAGATGAAGTTCATGTACTTACCCAAGTACTTTATTAAATCTATAGAACTACTTCCTGATAGCCAGTATGTCTGAAGGTACTTATGGATGCTGTTTTTTTTTTTTTTTTTTATCTAACACTGACAATGTGTAAAATCCGATGAACGCAGCTGCTGCAGACAACAATAGCCGCACCGAATTGTCAAATCTCCTGCTCTCTAGGGGACCAATATTTAACCTATTAAGAACTCCGACCACACTTGCAGATCAACAAGCGCAATCGTTAGTAGGAGGGAGCCTATGTCTCGACTTGTGGGTAGCTAAAATAATCTCTTCAAGCCTGTTTCTTTATTCTCAACTTCTTATAATGCGTCAGTGACTTTCAGAGACATTTGCTGCAAACAAACAGCTTACATCAGTTTATTGTACACACAAACACACAAAAATGCATACATAGTTCTACAAACAATAAATCCATAATGAACAAAATGTTTCATTTACGCAAAAATAACTTATACTCAACATACGGCATCCCCACATAGGCTACTAGTAATCACAATAGGTGCTAGGACAACACTCCGCCCAAACATCTAAAACACAAAATTATTCCAATAAGAAATAAGTCTATAGTGTGAAATAACGACAAGAATTTCTTTGACAAAATGAAATTGCTACGATCATGGCAAATGCAACACGAATCACATTGCACGTAAACAAATACCACGTACGCAGCTCGCTTCTGTAACCTCAGGAAGGGCAGAAACATTCATCCAAGCGTTAAACAGCTCCACCGCTAGCCTCACAAGTTTAGAATGTTGTTATTAACAGTATCCTTAGACCAAAGGCACACACTGTAGACTCACTTCATTGCGTTGGTTGATAGTTCCAAATTCACAGGACATGCTACCACAACGGGGTCCAGTTCATAGCGTCCAAGTGTCTTTCACTCAACAATCACACAACCAATAACAATGCAAACTTCACACACACACTTCCAACACACGACATAGTCAACAAACCACACACAAGCGATCAAATTCACTCGTACAAACAACATAATAAAATAACGACAAAAAAAAAAAATCAAATAAACGTTTCAAGGCCGTTATGCGCGGAAATTGTGTACGTCAGATCACAAGCCAAACACAAATACTAGATCATTTTATGATACAAATTCATTGTGATGAGAAAGTTTATATTAAATAATGATATTTGAATAAGGCACTTTTCCAATACCTATTTCGTAGCATTCAATATCTTCGATTCACATGTTTCGCTTTATCCGAATATATCGTAGTTACGGTTTCAAAGTGATATTCTTTAATTCGTGTCAAAATAGAAAACGAGAAACTTATTGTTAAATGGCAAACTTACCAATTTTTCTATCATTACTAAATTTTACTAGCAATTTACTTCCAAGTGATTACTGGTTACTTAAGTAAGTGGGAGGGGCCTGCGCAGGATCTTACATAATGGATACAATCTAGTTATATGAAAACTGGTTTTAATGCTGTCTTTGAACTGGTTAAGTCACAAGGCTCTTATATTTAAACTTTGTACCTTAGGTATCGAGCTATGGTCCTAACCTAATCCTCAAATTTTCGTTTCACAATCGGCAACCATGAATAGCTATTGGCAACGTCTTCATTCCAGTATTATTGATGCTAAGGTATTTAATCTAAGTATCATGCACCAATGCCTAGGTTCTGATTTACAAGGCGGTTTCTACATATATAAATTTATATATTTGCCTGTTGGTTAGTAATCTGACGTTTTGTTTTCTTCATTTCTATCTTTAATATGAGCATTATATATATATATATATATATATATATATATATATATATATATATATATATATATATATATATATATATATAAAACATATATAAATTCATAAATACATATAACTGACTACACATTTTTTAAAAAATTATTTTCACTACTTTTGTCTAATTCAGTTTTTTTTTGCTGGAAAGAGGAAACAAAACTCACTGAGAAAGACCACATAATCCTATTGCACGGTATAAAAAAAATGTAAGAATGACAGCTTAGTCTTCAGGGCATGGTTTACTGAATGCCTTCTAGATTATTGATCACAGTACGCTATAAGCAACAGTCTGAGGTGATTCCTGCTCAACTGGATGGCAGTTTTAGCCTTGCTATTTTACCAAGAACCCATTAAAGATTCACGAGCGAGCTGTCTATAATCCAATGAGTCATAGTTTAAAGGAAGTGACGTCTTTTTATGAAAAAAAAAACACAAATCACAAACCAAAATTGTTTAAAGTGCAAAAATTTAAGTTGTTATTGTCTTTC
Organism: Macrobrachium rosenbergii; assembly: GCF_040412425.1. NCBI lineage: Eukaryota > Metazoa > Arthropoda > Malacostraca > Decapoda > Palaemonidae > Macrobrachium > Macrobrachium rosenbergii. The sequence continues at coordinate 1,825,965 of NC_089751.1, forward strand.
CTTTGACCATGTACGTCACTTCTTTCTTCCAAACCTCACCTAGTTATTCCTGAAATAACCACGCCTCCACCAGGAAACGTCAATTCTCATGTAAACATACTCTGTGACCTTTGAACTTACTTTCACTTTGAGATACAAACGAGCATTCAAGAACCAGATTTGTTTGTAATTTTCTGTTCTTCCCATTTGCAGACTATAGGCTAAGGCGATGGCTACTTGGAAGCAGCTGGGCTACAATTCTTTGGCTGATTATGTCCGGGACCAGAAAGCTGGCAACTTACCGACGGAACCTCGGAGGGTAAAGACAAACCTGCTTGCCAAAGAACCAGCCAAGAAACCTGGAATAGATGAATCAGAGAAAGAAACTCTTTTAAGGCAGAAGGAGGAAGCGGAGCGAAAGAGAAAAGAGGACGAAGAGAGGAAAAGGAGGGAAGACGAGGAGAGAAAAAAGAGGGAGGATGAAGAACGCCGCAAGAAAGAGGAAGAAGAGAGGCGGAGGAGAGATGAGGAGGACCGCCGGAGGAGACTCGAAGAAGATAAGAAATGGGAAGAAGAAAGGAAGAGAAGAGATGAGGAGGACAGGAAGAGGAGGGAAGCTGAGGAAAAGAGGTGGCGTGACCAGACGGAGAGGTGGGAAAGAGAGCTGGAAGAGAGGCGGAAGAGAGATGAGGAAGAGAGGAAAAGGAGGCAACTGGCTCAAGAGGAAGAAGAAGCTAGGCGACGTAAAGAGGAAGAGGAGAGACGCCGAAGGAGAAAAGAAGAGGAAGAAGAATGGCGCAAGGAGGCGGAAGAAATGAGGAAGAGAAGGCAAAAAGAAGAGGAGGAGCGGGCAAAGGCAGAAGAACTGCGGAAGAAAAGAGAGAAAGAAGATGAGGAGAAGCGCATCAAGGAAGAAAAAGAGAGGAGAAAGAGAAAACAAGGTGAGGATGACGAAGCTTATGAACGCAGAATGAAAGAGGAAGACAAACGTAAAAGAGAGGAGGATAAAAAGCTCCAGGAAGAAAAAGAAAAAGACAGGCGGAAGAGAGAAGCAGAGGAGAAAGCTAGGAAAGACAGGATGAGAAAAGAGGATGAAGAATTCCAGAAAATGGGAGAAGAGATCAAAAAACCGGACGATGGAACGAAAGGAGGGGAAAAGAAAGGAGGGGATAAGGACAAAGGTAATAAGAAGGAAGACCCTGTCGATGCCGAAGAGGATGACAAAAAGGAAAATGACGATCCCAACCACAACAAGCGACCAGCAAACGTCGAAGTGTTGACACCAAACAGCAAGGACAAGAACCCAAAGTCAAAGGAACCGAAGAAGAATTATCCGTCCATGATGGCAGACGTCGAAGAGACGGAGGGCTACAAGAACTTCCTGGGTTGGCTTTTTAATGGAAAAAAGGATGACATCGGAATCTGCAGAAATATTCTGTTTGATGACTAAACTGTTGGATACTTGCATTTCAGCCATTTCAGCCAAGGAGCAACAATGATGACAAGATCGCGCACTGCGCTTTGTACCTTAGTGTTAACGCATGTTAGCAAGACTAAATAAGTAACCAAGCAAAACCAATCAAACAGTAGAGTAATACATGCAGCACACAGAGAAGAAAGTGCCATCATCTTGAAGCCTCTAACCTGATCAGCTTAGTTTAGACATCTAAAACTGTGTAGTGAGAGACAGCAAGAGAATCGGTGCTAAAACTTGACTGAGTGCCAGACGTCCGTACAAATGCCAATTGGATATTAGATTTATACTGTGTGATTCTAGCCAATTTGGCTGAATTAATAATGTGCTTGTGATGTGGTCATTATCTTGAATAAATTCATTGTACCTAGTCGCATCAAGCAAATCCTAGGCGTCTTTGATACATGGAATGCTTAACCTAAGCAGTAAATCTTAAATATCTGTGATTAAGGTACAATTCTTAATGATAAGGATATAATGGAGAGAATTGTGTGCTATTCTTATAAATAATAACTAAATGGAAATAACTAGGTGCAGCGTATCATCTAGTAATTGTTTTGATATATCTAGAAAATACTATCCTGTAATTTGGGGCTTATTTTTTGGTTATTTAATAATTTATTTCATTACAACCTCTGCCTCTGAATTTGGTTGTTATAAATGTTATGTGCAAAATATCGAAATGATTTTTATGAAATGTAGTGAAAAGATTAACTCTGTTGATCATATATTACTGTGGATTCGTGTAGGGATCAGAGTCGAATGGTGAATGGTGCAATCTTTTAACACCAGCAGAGGTTAGAGATATCTAAATGTTACGTTTAGATCTGCACTACTTCCAGTATTCTCGTATTGCAAAATTATATCGTATTCCGAGTGCAAAAACACACGTTTATGCCGAACTGTATAAAAGTGGACGGAAGGTTGAAGTCCTCGGAACACATTCAAGTCAAGATTCTCGATTACTTGGTGTTCATGAAGTGGCTATTGCGTTCGCTGCTTTTAGGAAGACTAATTGACAGTTTTCATGGGTTCTTTACTGAATTATCAACCGAACCAAAGACATGCAAAGGTACAGGAATATAACTGCCCTGTTGAGTTTGAAAAAAATTAAATAATTAAATGTGCACAAATGAAAAGCTAAATTTTCCGTTTCCTTTTCCTTATGTATTGCCTTGTCACTAAAAGAGCAAAGTGTGATTAAACAATGTGATTAAACAATGTGATTTCATATATAACGGGAATTAAAAAGACTTTATCCCTTGCATAATCTTATGTGCTGTTGTGTAAATGCACGACTACACCTACAGGAGACTGACTAGTAACATTGTTGCATTTAATGCATGATCATTGCAGGCGAAGAATACATAACAGCAGCATCCCAAGTTATGGCGTCACGAGAGTGAAGCTCTATAATCTACCCCTGATATTAATGCCTTGGAGGTTGTTGAAAACTCACACAATAAAGCATCCGATTTAGGCAAAAAGGACTTCCCCATCTATTACCTTTGCCTGTCGGAAGGATCTCTCAAGAACGCGTAAACAGATCGATTCATTAGGTAAATCAAATTCTCAAGAAGATAAACTCGTGAGAATTCGACTTAGAGGGATCTTCGGATTTCTTCATGCTTTACAGCTGGGGACATACTTGTAGTATTCTTTTACTTTGACAAACCTGCTGTCCATCTGCAATAAATTCGAATCAATTTGCAAGTTCTGATTTACTGATAATACTTTAAATTTGCAAGATTGCTATCTATAATTTATAAAGTATTTTTATTTCTCAAGTCTGTTACCCACGTATAATAAATTTTCATTATTTTTCCAGTTTATAATCCATCTACAATGAATTCTTTGGAATTTGTATAATGTAAATCCACAATAAACTTTTTTCATTTTGCAAGTTTTCAGAGTTTTTGTCCATCTGCAATATATGATGTCCATCTAAGATAAAGTCTTTTCATTTTGTAAGCTTTGTCCCTGTATGAGGTGTTCTTTTCGTTTTGCAAGTTTGCTATCCATCTGTATTAAACCTATTTCAAGTTTCTTGTGTATCTCTTATGGATTCTTTCAATGTGCAAGTTTGCACATTTATTTTGTTCATCGATCATAAACCATTTTAATTTGGTCAGTTTGTTATTTCATTTTAAGTACATTGTCTTCTACATTAAATTCTTTTTATTTTGCTAGTTTGTTTGCCATATATAGTAATTCGTTTCATTTTTAATATTTGTCATAACAAATTGTTTTCATTTAGCAAGCGTGTTGCTTGTCTGTGTTAGATTCTTTTAATATTGCAAATTTTACTTGTCAATCTACATAAATTGTTTGTTGTCCGTCTATAAGAAGTTTTGTTTCTCAGTTAAGTTTGCTGTCCAAGAATGATGAAATATTCTCATATTGAACTATAAATTCTTTTATACACTGCTACAAAGTTACTGAGTTCCTGTTGAGAGGTATATAGATCTGTAATTGCTCTTGTTAACCTCCTTGCTTTCAAGGAAAGTTAACAATCTTAAACTGGCCATTAGAGCGATTGACTACATACTTCTTGTTACTTTCTAGAAAATGATGGCATTTTATAGTTCATTAGGATTATTCGTGAAATAATCTTCATGGAACTTCCTATAAATGCAAGGATATTAACATTTACATTGTAAAACATAAACGTACTGAAATTCATAAACACGGACGCAGCTAAAAGGAGACACGCACACACTCACACACACACACACACACACACACACACACAGCAGATGTAAGCTCCCATATATATAGAATCTTAAGCCATTTGAAATGAAAAGCTAAAAACAAATTTTTGCAAACATTTACTCAGCCTTCCTTTCTTAAGCTCATTACATAATTCTTCGGAAAGTCCTAAGGGTTTTTTTTGTAGACCCGAAGGAAATAAATGATGATGATACTTTTAGTTCAAGGGTGAAAATCGCTGCTTGGTTGTTTCACAAGTCTCTTGGCTTTTCGATGTTGTTTTATGAAATCAGCGTTCAAATACCCATTCAAGGTAACAGCGAATATCGTTATTAGATTTTCAGGAAAATCCATCGCTGGAGAAATGGTCTTTGCAAAATATATTAAAAATCGGAATGAAATAGGTGGAAATCCAGTTCTTTGCCTTACAAAACTGACAAAATGAGACTGAATTTTTTCCCAAACGCAGCTTTATCCATTTTATTGACAGACAACTCACCATATCTTGAGAACCAAGTCGTCAGTTTTTGTAATATTTAGATTATGTTCTGACTTATAATGTTCTTGTATATGCTATGCATATAAGAGCAGATAAATAAATTATGTGATTTTAACGCGTGTTTCATTAATCTGAAAATCTAAGAGAATGCCTTGCATTTGCTTAACAGGTATAAACGTATGAGGGAATACATATTGCTTAGCAACATACCTTATTATTATTACTGGTTAAGCGAAGGGATACAGAACCTGCCTGGCAAGGTTCCGGGGGGCAGAATATCATCTGTGAAAGAAAGAGTAACTTTTGAAGACGAAAGACTAATCTGAATATAAGCAGTAAACAAAAAATAATGATGAAAAACGACAGATAAACAGAGAAATGGATCACGCGACCATTATTTGGAAAACGATAGTACAAGATCTTTAGTGCGTCCCAAAGTAAATATGGTCATCACTTGGCGGAAATAATTCAGTGGCAAATTACAAATGGTGGCACAGATACTCTAAAATACACACACACACACACACATATGTATATATATGTATATACAGAGTATATCTATACAGCTTCTGAAACTGGATGTAGACACACTCGTTCCCAACAAGTGTACACGCCTATGTATATCAGATCAGTATTTATGCATATTTTCCGCTAACTGTGCATCAGTGTGCGCTGAATCGTAGCACATACTGGATGATTTGCAAGATTAGGTTAGGTTATGATACATTAGATCGTTGTTAGATTTTATCCTATTCAACAAAATATGATGTACATCCCCCTATATTCACACAAAATTATCAGTTTATCATACTTGTCAACCTGACCTTGTGCGCGCGATATACTTGAGTTGATAACGGAAATTTGTGCTTGAAGCTGCTTGAACTCTTTGTGGGACGGCTCTCTTTTTTGAAGTCTTCAAAAATACATTCAGCGTAACATGTGCAGTCAATTACGGACTTTACGATTCCAAAGAACGACTTTATTTTATTTTTAAACCCTTGCAAAAAAAAAAAAAAAAAAACAAGGGAAGAAGAGAGAAGCAGGAACTCATTTGCAACAGACTAATTCACTGGTCTTTTGGAGAGCTGTAGACACATCGGGTCATTTAAAGAAAAAGTTTTATTTTAGTTTCCTTTTAAAAATGAAGAGCAAACTGTAGATTTAATAATTTTCTTACAGGCAGTTGATTAATTTGGAAACGGTCGCAACATAGACATTCATTTTTGCCAGGTACTTTATTTTGCATGAGGAACAAACATGACATAATGAGCAATACGTCATACTATCCATCCTACATGATAATGTACCACGTGTGTATACTGGGCCCTACTTGGTGCCAGTTTCCTCTGACACTAATGACTACTCATTGACACCACCACCCACTGCATCCTGGACCTATCTTCCTTCCAGATGGCCCAGCTGACCTTGGGCCCTAGCAACTGCCCATATCTGCAGTAAGTTCCACAAACCTACACCCTCTTTTGCAGAAGTTCCTGACGTCTTCTGCTGTGAATTCAAACAAAGCATAGCATGCAACATCACATCAAAACAACAGGCCTTTCCTCCCTCCACCTGTCTATCCTAAGTTCTTCCACCTGCTTTGAAAGAAACTACTAGCTACGAAGATCTTCACGGAGATGGAAAGCATAGGCCTTTGCTAGGAGGCCTTTAGCCCTTAGACATCCCCACTGCACATGGCAAAGAAACCTGATGGATTCTGGTACTTTAGCAGAGATTATTAGCACCTCACCCTCCAAACAGAGCCTAACCACTACCCACTCCCTAACATGGTAGATATGACCTCCACCCTTCATTGGGCAAAGAATATCCTTAAGTTTGACCTTACGAAGGGATATTTCCGAGCCCTGGTACACCAAAAAGGCATCCCAAAAGCTAGCACAAGGATAGGATCCTCAGTGACCTCCCTGACTGTTTCCACTATGTGAGTAACATCCTTATCTTCTCCAAGAATTGGGAAGAACGTCAAAAGCACATCAGTGCCATTCTGTTCATCCTACATGATAATGCAAAGTGTGTGTGCAGGGTCTATTCTATCAAGTTCCCAGGTCATCAAGTCTTGCCAAGCAGAGTCTGACTTTGCTCTCTAAGGCTTCAACCACCATAAAGCACCTAATTGGTCAGGTTTTTCAGCAAGGAACTGACACCCCAGGAGAAGAACATAGTACCTTTGAAAGAGAACTTCTCGCCATGCAATTAAGTATTAGCCATCTCATACACCAACCTAGTGGATCATTAACCCCTTGCCTACATCCTAATAAAAAAAACCAAGTCATGAACTCTACAGGAACAACTCTTGGGCATCACAAAATTCGGGTGCATGACTAAACATATACCTGACTAGAAAAACCTAGTAGAACTGTTAACCGCGGCCCATGAAACTCAGCCACAGTCCGGTGGTTGCCTCAGCCACGACCCATAAAACTCTTAGCCGCGGCCCATGAAACTTAGCCACAGTCCTGTGGTGGCCTGTGTTGTTGGTACCCAGATGTACGATTATGGCTAACTTTAACCTTAAATAAAATAAAAACTACTGAGGCTAGAGGGCTGCAATTTAGTATGTTTGATGATTGAAGGGTGGATGATAGATACCAATTTGCAGCCTTCTAGCCTCAGTAGATTTTAAGAACTGAGGGCGGACAGAAAAAGTGTGGACAGAACAATGGGGACGAACAGAAAAGCCAGCACGATAGTTTTATTTTACAGAAAACTAAAAATAAAAGGGCATGTAAGCGTGTAATGCCTGTTACCAGAAGCTCTTTCATCAGAGTATCCGCCTCAGCATGTTCTATTCTCCGAATAATGCAACATATATTACACTTAGGCAGAGATACCCTTGCCTTGGAATTCATTTGATATATGGAATAAACAATTTTTTTAACAGATATGTCTTGAAGCCACGAATAATTTCTGTGGATGTTCGTATTTTATTTATCTCTTTACTCTCTTTGAGTAATGGGAAACTAGGTAACACTTCAGCTTGCGGTATAGTATACCTTAATATACCAAAACAGGGCCTAAGGTAAAGTCCCCTGTATTTCAAAAAGATATTAAAACTCTACAATTTACGAATAACTGAGATTTCTGTTCTGTTCATACTAGCCTACGGAAGTCACTTACAAATGGAAAAGATTCAATCTGTGGCTCTTGTACGTACCTATCTATTTCTTAACTTTCAAAATTCTTTACTATCGTAGGTCTATATGACTGGACTACAAGCTACCAGCTGCTATACAATGAAAGATTTCTAAACGAGAGAAGCAGTTTTGTGATAAACTTCAACTTCCCATAGAGTAAAGAATTTTGTCCATTTTCTATGAAAATTCATGCTGATTTTCTCTGATTCGCGAATCTTAAATAGGGAAACTATTTCAAAACAGCTAACGCAAAACGCCTTCCTTTTAAAATGTATTACTTGGTCAATTTTTTTTTTTTAAATCTACGGTAGTTCCAAATAAAACAGACATTGCTATACAAATGTTTTAGAATCTTATATACGTATTCTTTAAAAAAAATTAAATTAAAAACGTTGTAGAGCTTCTAGGCTATAACATTTGAATCATACCATTCTCGTTTTGTAACTAGTTACCAAAAGAATGATTTTATTTTTTGTATAAGAATGAAGCAATTTCAAGTTAAACGAATACTTTTTCCTTAAAAGAATATTCCGATTTTTCTTAAGCACGAAGCTAATATTGGAATATAATGTTGAAGTAGGCAATTTTTTTTGTTAGGCATTCTAAATTTGCTCTAACTGTAAAAATCATATGATCTTGGGAGTGCTTGCTTTCATTGAAATTACACTTTAACCGCTATGAATCTGAAGAGATTTTGACAAACAAGCTGAAGTAATAATAATAAAATTCTCGGGTGGAACGTAAGACTAAGTAAAAAAAAAAAAAGATAACACATAAGTCTACTGAGTTTCAGAAGAAATCTCATAATTAGCTCTATTACTAGGAACAGAATAAATCTGACTGTTGCATAATAAGGAGTGATGCATGCTGAATACTCAAGAAAATTCTAGCGCAACTCAAAAGTTAGAATACTCAAAACTACTATTACAATATGATTTCTACATTTGTACAGTTATGACAAAACTGTATAGATTACAATTTACATTTGAATAAGTTTTATCTAGGAATCAGGTCTCTGTTTTGCGTGAAAAGACTACCAACTTAGAAAAAAAAAAAATCTTGAAAAGATAAACACTGGCAACTTTTTAAGAAACAAAACGGGAGAGAGAGAGCTTCAGCCAATTGTATGTTACGTTTGAAAATTCCAGTAGTTCTTTAAGGTTATAGTGAAATTTCAATGTCACCTTTATGAATAATTCACCGCTAGTTTGACGACGAGCTTACTGAGTTGACAGTGGGAAAACGGTAAGAGTAGTAAACTTGAGCAAGTGCATGCACATGTGTTTCCATTCGTTATGCTCCATACTTGGGGGTTTGAGCCGATATGGAAAAGTTTTTTATTAAACGCAATTTTTTTTTTTTGTATGGGAAAGCTTAACTGTGCATTTGCGCAGTTAAGATGGTCATGAAACGCAATATAGCATCTTCAGTGAGTATTTGTGGATGTACGATTGCCTTTCGGTATCAGGGTCAAGTGCAGACATGCTATGTATGTGGAATAGTTGGTCATAAACAAAAGTTTTTTCGATATTACCGATTTCCCGTGTTTGTTTACAGGGACCAGTATCGAAGAAAGGAGTACAGAAAAGATTCTTAAAACAAAACAGTTTATTGTATGATAACAATGCGTGTTCTTGTATAGACAATCTCTCTCTCTCTCTCTCTCTCTCTCTCTCTCTCTCTCTCTCTCTCTCTCTCTCTCAAAAAGATTTTGCATCAGGTAAATAATTCTTGAAACAAAACTGTTTATATCATGAAAACAATGCTACTTATTGTGTACACGATTCACGATTTCTCTTCTCTCTCTCTCTCTCTCTCTCTCTCTCTCTCTCTCTCTCTCTCTCTCTCTCTCTCTCTCTCTCTCTCAAATATTTTGCATCAGGTAAATGGTTCTTAAAACAAAACTGTTTACTACATGATAACAATGCTTGGTCTTCTGAAGACAATCTCTCTCTCTCTCTCTCTCTCTCTCTCTCTCTCTCTCTCTCTCTCTCTTCAAAAGATTTTGCATCAGTTAATGATTCTTGAAATAAAACTGTTCATTCTATTACAACAATGTTTCTTCTTGCGTAGACAATCTCTCTCTCTCTCTCTCTCTCTCTCTCTCTCTCTCTCTCTCTCATTGCTCTCTCTCTCTCATTCATTGGGAATTTCTTTACTTAGGTTGCACAAATCAATGACTCCACACCCAACACCAGAAGAAGCTAGCAAGCATTTAGAACTCTGTAGAATGGTGGACAAATTAGTAAGGAATGCAAAGATAGACGAGGATAAGAAAGTTGCATCAATTTGTAAGGAAAACCCAAAAGAATTCTTTGCGCATGTTAGTAGTAGGAGGACAATAAAAAAATAGCATAGGTACCTTAAGAGATAATAGAGGAAATCTAGTGAATTCAGACTTGGGAAAAGCGGAGTTATTGAATTAATTTTTTACCAGTGTTTTCACAATTGAAGACTACCTCAATCCCTGAACCACCTCTTAAATATGAAGGGGCAAAACTGCTTGACAAAATAATATCTATAGAGGACGTTAAAAATAAAATGGAAAAAATAAACAAGTTCAAATCTCCTGGCCCGGATGGGATTCATCCAAGAGAAATTAAAGAGTTAAAAGAGGAAATAGTTCCTCACCTATACAAACTCTACAGAACAACCGAAAGGCACCAAAATGATGGAAACTAGGTAATGTGCCCCCAGTGTACAAAAAAAGTCCAAGAGAAGAACCAGGAAATTATAGACCAATCTATCGAATGTCAGTCACTTGCAAGATTTTTGAGTCCATAATTGCAGATCAAACTTTGGATCACATTCATAGAAACAACCTGTTGTTAAACAGTCAACATGGCTTCAGACAAAACAGATCCTGCCTATCAAACCTCTTGGAGTTTTTTCATAAAATGCTTGGTATTTACGACAGTTGTAGAGCAATAGATATACTCTACTTAGATTTCCAAAAGGCCTCTGACAAAGTTCCACACAAGAAACTAATGATAAAAGTTAGAGCTTTAGGAATTGTAGGAGAAATAGCAGACTGGACTGAAGACTAGCTAACTAATAGAAAACAGAGTCGTAATAAACGGCGGAGAATCAAAATGGATAGATGTGACAAGCGGAGTTCCTCAGGATTCTGTTCTTGACCCGCTCTTAGTTTTGATTTACACTAATGACATTGATGTGTATTCAACTAGCAGGATATCCAAATTTGCAGATGACACCAAACTAGGTGTAAATGCAGCAGACCCAGATACAGTGGAAAGTTTAAGAAATGATCTAAGGAAAATAGGAGAGTCGTCAAAAGATGGCAAATGCCTTTTAATTGGACAAGCGTAAAGTGTTGCAAATAGGAGCAAACAACCCTCATGCCAATTATATGCTGCTTGGGAAGGACATGAATAGCACAGAACAAGAAGAGGACCTTGAAGTCATCGTTAACAAGGACTTCAGATCCACAAAACAGTGCATAAAAGCTGAAAAAGAAGGCACAGAAAAAAAACGCAAGTAAGGAGCAGAGCATTTTCATGACAATCCGTTAAGCAACTTTTCCCTTGTGCCTAGTTAGTCCAACAAACACATGAGAGAAAAAAAATGTAATAAAAAGGATTGTTAACTGCGTATACCGAGGATGTTAAACATGTTGCAACCATTACTTATTTTGTTTCAAGATTAGAACTCAGCTCTCTTTTAAAGAAACCGAATACTTACCTTTCGCGGATTCTAATGTACTACGTTACGGACGGGGATTATTTACAGGGAAAGAAAATGTCAAGTAGGTTATGTTTCCACAACAAAGTAAAATTTGCTGGATTAGACTGGAAATTACGAAGAATTGTGTCCAGACGATTCATCTTAGGAAAAGATGAAAAGAAAAGGTCATCATCGGTATAAAAATTGAAAGAAACAAAGAAAAGACGAAAAGAAGAATTTTAAAGAAATGACAGGAGGATGATCTATATAGGTATGACAAGAGGAAGCAAAGAAACAAGAACTAAATGAAAGAGAAGGGTATATGTAAAGACAATGGAAAAATTAAGGAAGGGTGATAAATAAGGGAATTGTTTTAAAGTTAAAATTTTATCGAGAAAAAAAAAACTAGTATTTAAATGATATAGCTATAAGGCGAAAGTGTTACAAAAAGTAGGAGTCAAAAAGGAGGAAAAACCTCCGTCACCGGAAGTGAAATGAAGAAATATGCCTGGAGTTGGTTGGAATGCAAGGGGTCAAGTCAGCCTTATTGGCCAAGTCCTGTTAGGGCGCGGAAAGGCTTCTGTAGCGCAGTGATTGGTCGGCCTTGGAGTCATGTGACCAAACTGTTAAAGAGGGAGAGATTAGAGAAAAACAAATAGTTCTACGACAAAGCGAACGAAATCACGTAACACAGATGGGATTTTTTGGTAACTTCCCGTTCCAAAATGAAAATGTGTTGTACTATAAAAGGTAAACCGTGCCAGAGTTTATTATTGTGTAAAAACAGAACAAAATGACATTATCCTTACTGAACACTAAACTCAAGAAAAGCCTTCTATTAGATTGTATGATTTTTTAGAAAAAGAGTCATTACTGAAATGATATATCAGGAAGTCAATTTATGTTTCCAGTCTCCTTGGTCAATATTGTGTAATCATCAACCCATACCACTAGTCCCAGTCCCTCATCTCTTTTCAACCTTACAACTTAATTAGAATGTTCCAAAGAACTTCTAAATTTTGGAGTCAATTACCACACCAGCAGTATAAAAGCTGTGGCTTTTATGTTAATATTCCTTTTGCAGTTAATTCTTGCAAACTTACCCCATTTCCTAGGAATTCACGAGTGACTATTCACCTGCATATTCAAGATGAGGTCTAACTATGGATGTGTAGAGGTGCAGCACCGTTTCCATGTTTCTGTATTTGAATTGCCTTTTTCTATATCCCACTAGTTTCTGTGCCTTCTTTTCAGCTTTTATGCACTGTTTTGTGGATCTGAAGTCCTTGTTAATGATGACTTCAAGGTCCTCTTCTTGTTCTACACTATTTATGTCATTCCCAAGCAGCATATAATTGGCATGAGGGTTGTTTGCTCCTATTTGTAACACTTTACGCTTATCCAATTAAAAGGCATTTGCCATCTTTTGACGACTCTCCTATTTTCCTTAGATCATTTCTTAAACTTTCCACTGTATCTGGGTCTGCTGCATTTACACCTAGTTTGGTGTCATCTGCAAATTTGGATATCCTGCTAGTTGAATACACATCAATGTCATTAGTGTAAATCAAAAACAAGAGCGGGCCAAGAACAGAATCCTGAGGAACTCCTTTGTCACATCTATCCATTTTGATTCTTCGGCGTTTATTACGACTCTTTGTTTTCTGTTAGTTAGCCAGTCTTCAATCCAGTCTGCTATTTCTTCTACATTTCCCAAAGCTCTAACTTTTATCATTAGTTTCCTGTGTGGAACTTTGTCAAAGGCCTTTTGGAAATCTAAGTAGAGTATATCTATTGCTCTACAACTGTCGTAAATACCAAGCATTTTATGAAAAAACTCCAAGAGGTTTGATAGGCAGGATCTGTTTTGTCTGAAGCCATGTTGACTGTTTAACAACAGGTTGTTTCTATGAATGTGATCCAAAGTTTGATCTGCAATTATGGACTCAAAAATCTTACAAGTGACTGACGTTCGACAGATTGGTCTATAATTTCCTGGCTCTTCTCTTGGACTTTTCTTGTACACTGGGGGCACATTACCTAGTTTCCATCATTTTGGTGCCTTCGGTTGTTCTGCAGTTTTTCTGTAGAGTTTATATAGGTGAGGAACTATCTCCTCTTTTAACTCTTTAATTTCTCTTGGATGAATCCCATCCGGGCCAGGAGATTTGAACTTGTTTATTTTTTCTATTTTGTTTTTAACGTCCTCTGTAAGTATTATTTTGTCAAGAGGTTTTGCCCCTTCATATTTAAGAGGTGGTTCAGGGATTGAGGTAGAGTCTTCAATTGTGAAAACACTTGTAAAAAATTAATTCAGTAACTCCGCTTTTTCCAAGTCTGAGTTCACTAGGTTTCCTCTATTATCTATTAAGGGACCTATGCTATTTTTATTGTCTTCCTACTACTAACATGCGCAAAGAATTCTTTTGGGTTTTCCTTACAAATTGATGCAACTCTCTTATCCTCGTTTATCATTGCATTTCTTACTAATTTGTCCACCATTCTACCCAGTTCTTTATGCCTGCTTGCTTCTTCTGGTGTTGGGTGTGGAGTCATTGATTTGTGCAACCTAAGTAAAGAAATTCCCGCAATGAGAAAGAGAGAGAGAGAGAGAGAGAGAGAGAGAGAGAGAGAGAGAGAGAGAGAGAGAGAGAGAGAGAGAGAGAGAGAGAGAGAGATTGTCTACACAAGAAGAAACACTGTTGTAATAGAATGAACAGTTTTGTGTCAAGAATCATTAACTGATGCAAATTCTTTTGAAGAGAGAGAGAGAGAGAGAGAGAGAGAGAGAGAGAGAGAGAGAGAGAGAGAGAGAGAGAGAGAGAGAGAGACTGTGTATACAAGAAGAAACATTGTTATCATGCAATAAAGAGTTTTGTTTTAAGACTCATTTACCTGATGTGAAATCTTTCAGAGAGAGAGAGAGACATAGAGATATAAAGAGAAAGATATTGTTGTCACTAGAAGAAGCATTGTTATAATGTAATAAACAGTTTTGTGTGAAGAATCGTTGACCTGATGCAAAATCTTTTGAAGAGAGAGAGAGAGAGAGAGAGAGAGAGAGAGAGAGAGAGAGAAATATTGTCTACACAACAAGAAACATTGTTATCTTGACTTGTGATAAACAGTTTTATTTCAAGAATCCTTTACTTGATGCGAAATCTTTCCTAGAGAGAGAGAGAGAGAGAGAGAGAGAGAGAGAGAGAGAGAGAGAGAGAGAGAGAGAGAGAGAGAGAGATTTTGAAAACGTTATTATGCAATAAATGGTTTTGTTTCAAGAATCATGGGAAATCTTTTCGATCGATCGATCGATCGATCGATCGAGAGAGAGAGAGAGATTGAGAGAGAGAGAGAGACATTGTTATCATGAGAAGAGTTTTGTTTCATGAATTATTTACCTGATGGGAAATATTTTGATGAGAGAGAGAGAGAGAGAGAGAGAGAGAGAGATTTCTAAACAAGAAAAGGATTTTTATCATGTAACAAACAGTTTTGTTTGAAGAATCATTTATCTGATGCGAAATGATTTGAAGAGAGAGAGAGAGAGAGAGAGAGAGAGAGAGAGAGAGAGAGAGAGAGAGAGAGAGAGAGAGAGAGAGAGAATTGTCTACACAAGAAGAAGCAATGTTATCATGCAGTCATGCAATAAATAGTTTTGTTTCATGAACTATTTTACTGATGCAAAATCTTTTGAAAAAAGAGAAAGAGAGAGAGAGAGAGAGAGAGAGAGAGAGAGAGAGAGAGAGAGAGAGAGAGAGAGAGAGAGAGAGAGATTGTCTACATAGGAAGAAACATTGTTATCAAGCAATAAACGGTATTGTTTCAATAATCTTTTACCTGATACGAAATCTTTGGAGAGAAGAGAGAGAGAGAGAGAGAGAGAGAGAGAGAGAGAGAGAGAGAGAGAGAGAGCGATTGTCTACATAGGAAGAAACATTGTTATCAAGCAATAAACGGTATTGTTTCAATAATCTTTTACCCGATACGAAATCTTTTGAGAGAGAGAGAGAGAGAGAGAGAGAGAGAGAGAGAGAGAGAGAGAGAGAGAGAGAGAGAGAGATTGTCTACAAAAGAAAGGAACATTTTTATCATGCAATAAATAGTTTTATTTCAAGAATCATTTACCTGATGCGAAATCTTTTGAACGATCTTTCGTTTTTTACCGCCTACCTACTTGTTACTTATATTTTTCAGCTTAAGAAGATCATAAGCGTGAGTTATAACGTGATGACGTGGTATACTCTTATTACCAGTGTCGCGAAGTTGAATTTGTTTCATATCATTATGGGAAGCTTCATTATCTATAAGTTAAACTAAGACTAGAAAAATTAATGAAGGTACACGATCACATAAGTTCTTGAAAACATTTCGTTATGCTCTTGTTCAGGTATTTACTTTTTTTCTTAACCTATGAATATAAGAACTTACTGAATAAGAAGAGGGGAAGGGGGATGTTTGAATCGAAGGAAACATGAAGGAAGCTGGTGGGGGGAAGTGGGGAGATGGTGAGAGAAGACGGGGTCAAGCCGCCTCCTCCTGAATTCACCAAGGGACTTGGCGTCAAGGGCCAGATTTCCCCGGAGTGTCGTACTCACCGGGGTGATCATTGACTCTCAATTGCTCTCCCTGGAACTAGACTCGGCGTGACACATCTACGCTCGCACGTGCACTAACCTATCTGAGAAGGCCAGACGTGAAAATTACTCTTGAATGGAAAAACTGATGACCGAAGCAGAACAGAAGTCGATTGTGTCAATGATTCTTTCTTTCTCTCTATCTTTCATTTTTCTTTCTTTCTTTTTTTTTCCTTCTTTCTTTCATTCTAAGACGGAAAATCTTTCGTGAGGGATTCAGTTATGTCACGTTTATTGAAACAAAAATAAAATTATAAAAACCTAAAGAAATTTCGCTGTAAGAGGTTAGAGGTTTTGCTACAATGAGAAGGAACAGAAGATTTTTTCATTAGTCTGGTACCCATGTACATCAATTTCCAAAGAATATCTGTGAAAACTTACTGCTTTCTGCTGAGTTGATAATTTCATTCTGTAGTTCTCATGTAAACGAATGTTTGGTATGTTATTTTACGGGGGAATAATCGACTCTAAAATTAGCGAAATTGTTGGACTCCATTGTGGTAGGATTTCGGCTCTCCTTATCGGAGATGCTTCATTTTAATGCGGTAGGGGAGAGCGGTGATGATTCGGACAGTCGGATGGCCCGGACAGTACATTTTCTGGAAAACGTGAGGGGCACTCAGCTCCGAGAAATCACGTGAAATCGCGAGTTTGTTTACCATTGACAAATGGACTTTGGTTGAGAGAGGACGCTTATTTTAGTATAAGGATTAATTTTTGTAGTTTTTCTCATTTCCTGTGTAATTTTTTTGCGTTTGAATCATAAGCTGTGGTGTAGTGAATATGATAAGGGAGTTGATTATTAGTTTTGGGTGTGAATTTATACTGTATGACGAAGATGTAACCATTACATGCTTGCAATCTGAAGGACTTGGATCTGAGGGTGTCATCAAACTGTTACGATACGTGGGTTAGTCTAGGGATGGGATGATCCGAACGCGTCCGAATCATCCCTCCTAGCAAACCTTTGCTAATTATGAATTCCAACAAAGAAACAAAAGATTTTCACTAACAATATTTCAATTATATTTTGTGTTTATGCATTCATTAGCACCTCATCACCTTATAAAGCACTTCATAAACCCATCATAGAACCCCTCCTTACAAAGAAAAATAAACTTTCTTTTGTTTCAGATTGATTGTAGGTCCTCAGACCTATCATGGGACGAAAGTACAGGATGAAAACCAATAAGGAAAGGGATGCTGTTGCTATAGAAGATGCACTCCAGGAGTTTAGAGAAAAGGGTGGTTCAGTTAGAACAATTGCTCTTAATTCTGGAATCCCTCGGAGCCCATTTCATGATTGTGTGAAGAGAGATGGAGACAGGGTTGACCAGGAGGGTTTTCAGTTACCCTCTTACTCAGTTAGGTAAGTCCTAAGTGCCCACATAAAAAGAGAATTAGCTGATTATGTGAAACAGCGCTCTGCTATTTTTCCACGGACTATCAACTAAAATAACAAGGAAGCTTGCATGTGGGTATGCAATTGCAAACAAAACAACAGCGCCAGAATCGTTGGATAGGGAAAAATTTGTTGAAAAAGACTGGCTAACTGATTTCCTGGAAAGGCAGAAGGATCTCTCTTTAAGAATCCAGAGGCAACAAGCCTTGCTCGGATGACAAGTTGTAATAAAACAAACCTTGCTGTTTTCCAGACTGTACTAGAAGAGATTTTACAGACACACCCTACACCATCAACAGCAGTTTTCTCTTGAAAATATTCAACCATTCCCAAAAGCTGGAGAGAGGAAGGGGACAGCTAAGGTCAGAAAGCGGGGAAGATGCCTGATTGCAACGGACACTCCAGAAAAGCTTGAACCTGAACAGAAAGAACTGAAGAAAAAGCCCTGCGCCCAGCCCCCCCCCCAAAAAAAAAAAGCCAAGAAGGAAATAAATTTTGGAAATGATAGCTCAAGAACATCAAAAAGCAAGAAGAATACAAAAGAAGTTAGACAGAGGACCAAACCAGTGGTGAGGACCATCACCTTGAAGATCTGACATCTCAGAGGAGGAGATCGAAGACACAGAAGTTGGTTTCACTGAAATTTTCTAATCTAAGTGGTAATTTCATGAGAATATTTCTGATCAAATGAGACAAAATAATGTAACTTGCATCTACGCTTTCTGTACACAACAGAAGAAAGCGTTATGTTCCTCGTTCTTTAATAACCTTGAGACTGTAAAGAGCAAATTTCTGTATTGTAAACTTGAGGCCTCGTAGGAATCAGTTACGATCATTAACACCTGATATCCTGTGTCAAATTGGATTTTCATAATTAAGCAGATACAGACACACACACACACACACACACACATATATATATATATATATATATATATATATATATATATATATATATATATATATTGTATATATATATATATATATATATATATATATATATATATATATATTTAACAATAAATATATATATATATATATATATATGTATATATAGTTTAACAATAAATAATATTGCCAAGACCAGGAAGAACAGTCTTTATTATACGAGCTTTCGAGGTATAAAACCTCATCATCAGGCTGAAAAAAACGATAAGGATGAGAATCAATAAAATGAATTGTCATAATAAGTCTTCAGCAAAAGGATTTGGATGTCTGAATGCCCTAGTGCTTTCAAACCCTTGTATTATCGTAGGTGTGTAGATGATACTTTCCTTGTGTTTAAGAAATTATCACATGTTTTGTTTTTTGAATATTTTAATTCTTGTCACCCTAACATTTCTTTCACTTGTGAGACAGAACGGGATAATAAGTTGTCATTTTTAGATGTACAGGTATACAGAAATAGTGGCAAATTTGAGACCTCTGTTTATAGGAAAAGTACTTTTGCTTGCTTGGGATTGAATTACCTCAGTTTTTCACCAAAGTTGTATAAGATGAATTCAATACTCACTCTGATAAATAGAGCCTACGACGTTTGTTGTGATTTTAATTTATTTCATCAAGATGTGGTCTTCCTCCAGAATTATTTTTCTGAAAACTCATATCCCATTTTAATATATATATATATATATATATATATATATATATATATATATATATATATATATATATATATATATATATATATATATATATATATATATATATATATAGTATATATATATATATATATATATATATATATATATATATATATATATATATATATATATATATATATATATATATATATATATATATATATATATATATATATATATATATATAAAAACTTGTAAGATTTTGCTCCTGGTGAGTATAAGTTTAATAATAAACAGGACAGTGAGAAAACCGGAAATCATTTCTTCTTTTAATTTACACCAACGTTTCGGGAATCCTTTCCCATCTTCAGGGCTATAAACTGAATTAATTTTCACAATATTAAAAAGTATGCAAAAATAAGCTAACGATTATATGAAATCTAGTTTTGTAATATAGCATTCGTTAAGCTAAAAGTAAAAAAAAACTACAAAAGCGACTTTAAGCTAAAAGTAAATTAAAACTATACATAATTCAGTAAATAACAGATAAAAATGCAAAAAAAAAAAAAAAATAAATAAATAAAAACGGAAAGGGCTTTGTGGGACTTACGGTTAACTGATGTCAGAGAAAATAAAAAGAGAGAGAGAGAGAGAGAGAGATGTGAGTAATAAGCAGTTAGGCAATATGCAATGGTGTGAAAGTAGTTTGGTTGTTTAAGGAAGGCGCCAGTTTCTTGATAAAGAGATTCTAAAAGATGGAGCGAAAGGCAATCGGTAGTTTGACAGAGTATTTTGAAATTATTTTACATAATGTCAGTTTTACATGAGTTCGAATGGTTCCTTATGGCCGAAAGTTCTTTTGATTTTAAAATGCAGCCAGTGCCATAACTGACACCTCTACGGGAACCGATGCAGACTTTCAGTAAGCGTTGGGTGGATCCGACGTAATTTCCAAAATTACATTTTGGACAAGTATATTCATAAACAACGAAAGAACGCATCAACTCCGGAAGGGTCCACCCGACGCTTACTGAAAGTCCGCATCGATTCCCGTAGAGGTGTCAGTTATCGCACTGGCTGCATTTTAAAATCAAAAGATCTTTCGGCCAGTAGATTATAAGATCTGGTGCTCTGCAAAGCTTGCATTGCAAAGTAATTTTTCGGGAGTAGTCATTAATTAAAGGTAATAGGAAGCTTTCTGCTGAAACAGTTTATGGAAATGACCAAACTGAACATTTCGAGCAGTTTTGTATTACAAATAAAGATCCAAGAAGGTTGTTGGCAGTAACACGGATTTGATTAGTAAGAGATGGAAAAAAAAAAAAAAAAAAGTTCATATCCAGCTACTTTTCTATGACAGAACGGTCAATTAAAAACAATGATTTAATATCTACCTTAAATAAGCGAGTGACAGAGGGAAGAAAGCGTTTAGGATTTTAAGAGCGAAAGACAACCAGAAAACTTTTTAAAATGTTTTTCACTTTCAGATTATTTTATTCGCGAAAATCATATTGGTATAGGAAGATATGAGTAAAATTATGGAAGAAAATTCTCCTGGAAAAGTTTCTAGAAATGAATTTATTACAACTGGCGATTTTGCATTGCCATCTCGATTGCTACCAAACAAAATAGTTAATGGACACTTTTAGTTTCATTACTTTTAATTACTGAAACAGAAAGTGAAAAAATTGTATTTCAGAAAGCCATCTGTTAGTCACCGGTGAAAAGTGAATTTCGTTTCTTATGAAAAGAACGAGCAGAATCTCTGACGATAGCTCTCATCTGACGAGGGTTAGCGAATAAGCACGAAATAGAAAAGTCTAAAAAGAAACAAGTTGAAGGAAAAAATCTCATGGCGCGCGTTGTCCTGCGTGCCAAAAATGTTTATGAAGACATGGTAGAGGAAACTTGTATCTAGTAGAGTTATCCCTGTTGTTTTATGTGGGTCGGGAATCTGACCGGAAGACTGTCTCATACATGCAAATGGCTACAGATTTGACACCCAAGTGCGGCCTTTGACCTACGCGACCCAAGAGAGCCACTTCCCTCCCTCCCCTCCCGGACCCTCCCCTCTATTATTTTGGGACAGGCTGGCGACACCCCTCGTATACCGCGCATAATACGGTCGCGCTGCAGTGGCGTGACATTTTATCGCCCGGGGTCTCTATATACGGGTTCGCTACAACACATATTAATGTTGGGTTTCTTCGTCCTTATATGACCCGGGTGGGAGGGTGAGAGGATGGAGCAAATTTCCGGTTGTTGAATTAAGATGTTGCTTATGGATTTTAAGGAGGGGGCTTCCTCCTTATTTTGATTCGCAGCTGTGTCAACTTTGCTTTGAAGGAAAGAAGTTGTAGAATATAATTGCTTGTGAACTCGTTCCACTCAAGCAAAGATTGTCAATGCAATTCAACTAATAACACCAAAGCAGACTAGAGTGAATGTTGTGTGGCGGATAAAAACTGAGAGGAAAGGAAATATCAGGCTGAGAGAGAGAGAGAGAGAGAGAGAGAGAGAGAGAGAGAGAGAGAGAGAGAGAGAGAGAGAGAGAGAGAGAGAGAGAGAGAGAGAGTGATCTTTGTAAACACTGCGAATTAAAATATTTTTAAACACACAACAAGGGATATACAATTACTGATAAGATAGAAGAAATAAACAATATTCAGTTTTTTAATGGACGATTTGAATTTAAATCAACCAATGATTCACCTGATGCCAAAAGTGTTGTCTGATGTGTCTGGAGACTAGAGAACCAAATAAAAGGGATTACAAGACAAACTGTAGTAAAGATACTCGTTAACTTACTGTGACTTCAGGCAACTGATTAAATAAATGCTGAAGTCTCGTATTCCAATGACTTTGGGAGTCGTGACATGGTCTAATTTCATGGTGAGCTTAGACCCGGGTGTTATTATATAATAATATGATGTGTAGTTGTCTTCTGACGCATATCTTAGAGTATAGAGTTTCAGAATAAAGTTCTGTTGCTTAGGAATGTTTTTTGTTGGGGGGGGCGGGGGGTTTGAGATGAATATCGGACGGAATCTTGTCTGATCTGTTACGGGTTTGGCAAATCGGTTAGGGTTCAGGATAGGATTAGGAAGACTAACATGGCTTCCAAATTTGGGTGTTTCGATTTTTCAGTTCTCTTCTAGGAGGAGTAAGAGGGCTGCGCCGTTGATAATTGTAGTTATGATCATAGGAGAGATTGCTAGTATGTCAATTGCTAATTTGCTGAGAACTGAGTAGGTATCGGCAGCATTTGCTAACCAGGGTAAAACTTTGATGACTTTACGAGATAGTTATGAGAAATATTGGTAAGGTTTCGAGACTTTAAGGACTTCAAATGGGTTGTTGGTCACAGTTGATAGGATGAGCGGGTGGGGGGGAGATTTAGATGTACGGTAGCTTTGCTTTCCTGTCTACCTACCTCGTTGAATACTGAATCAAAAGCGGAATCCGTGTCATGGGAATTTCAAACTCGGGTCAAGGCAGTGGTTGCCGCTTCTAAGGGGGATTTTGGGAGATATTTTACCTCTCGGGTGTTTAGAATCGCCTTTACTGAATTCAGGAAAAAGAG
The DNA here is from genome assembly GCF_040412425.1 of Macrobrachium rosenbergii. NCBI lineage: Eukaryota > Metazoa > Arthropoda > Malacostraca > Decapoda > Palaemonidae > Macrobrachium > Macrobrachium rosenbergii. Next base: position 1,848,667 of record NC_089751.1, read on the forward strand.
GTATAAGTATTTTAGGACATGTTTTCACGTGGTGATAACTCTGTAATCGGTTGGCGGGTAACTCGGTTAGCTGGTTAATAACTGGCAGTAGTTATCAGCATTCTAGTTATTCATTACTCTATGGAAGGAAATATCTCAAAGACGAAAAAGGTGCTTTGATATTTTCTGGCTTTTGTAAACAATATTGAAGAGAGTTTCGTGGCAGTGCACAAACAACAAAACCAGATGTAAAGCCAGAATTAAGTGATTAACCTTAGCTATTCGAAGTTTACGGATCGTAGCCAGGATAAAACGAAGACCGATTTTCTTAAGTTTTTGTCCTGGCGCTCTCAATTCTAAAGCAAACCCAATTTACTCTCAATTCTAAAACTAAGTAAAGAGACTGGCAAAACTAAGGACCAGAAGCACAACCCCATCCTCACGAAATCCTTTCAGCAATTTTTATATTCAAACACTAGAGCCGAGACAAGGCCACCAACTAATTAAACGCCGCATTATGCAAAAATCCTGCATTTCTATCGTCTCACTTATCCGATGCAGGTGAGTCTAGCGCTAAAGCCTATGTTATAGTAGCCACGGCTTTGGTAGTGACCATCGACAGTCACAGTCACAACAATAATTTATAGGCATAAGTAATAACCACTCCCGGGACAAATTACGCTATCACTAATGAAAATTAGCTGCCTGCTTAACTTTTTTACAAACTAATTATAACCCTTACATGGCAATTTGGGCTTTATTCAACCCCTCAAGATCCTTAAAATGTTTTCTTGGCGGTATCTCACGTCAAAGTGAATTTTCAATTCCAACTATTATCGCTCAAGGAATGATCTTAAACATTAATTATTCCCGTCATCAAAGGGGTCAAAATAAAATATCACTTTGCTGAATGGAAGTTTAAAACCTGCATAGACTATCTCAAGTAAACACCAAAACTCGAGGTTAATATACTAGAATCTCTTCAGAATTAAAAACCATTATTTCAGTTACTTCATTTCTCATATCAGTTTCCCCATCTTACTTCTGTTAAACTAATCAATCAGTAACAACCATTCCCTTTATTTCACAGGAAATCCTGTCTCTTTCAAGGAGTATTACAAAGTCTAACCCATCAAATAACATTTTGGGGTTATAGAAATAGACAAAGGTTTACAGACATATATATTAAGCTGGTCTTCATACTTGTAAATACTATTACATATCTAAAGTAGTCATTAAAAAATTGAATAGTAGGTAGAGCACAGCATCTACTAAGTCCTAGTTTTCTGTGTAACCGAATTTAGAGCACCTCGAATCCTCACAGGGTATGCATAGCGTCTACAAGCAGAGTTCTTGTTGTCAGGGTCACCGAATTTAGTGCGCTTCGAATCCTCACAGGATATTCAGCCTTAACGAAAAGGCGTTGCTTTCCATTAGTATTAGTGTCGATGTTATGGTCTGTTGCAGGTACACCAAGAGCCTGTGCATAAGAAAAATAGTTTGATTTTAGAATATACTAAGTTTCCATGACAACCTACCCTCTTAATAGTGAAAATAGCCTGTTCAGTTAGTTCCAGCAGCTTTTCTAAGGACATAATATATATCGTATGAGTAAACTTTCCCATTAACAGTCCCATGTATTAGTATTATTGTTACTTCAAACTGCCATCAACTTTCATATTAATCCCATATATTACTACCGTTGTTCCTTCAAACTCCCAAAAAGACAACAGGATAGAGTGACATCCTTTAAGATATATTTAATAGGGCACCAGTCTTACACTGAAAGAACCGCATCTAACTTGATACTACATAACTATGAAAGGTGCCATGCAATGCAAACACTATCTGGCAACTTTCGTCCTTTAGTATGCAGTCTTAAGGGAATTGAAACTGCACAACCCCACGGGGCAAAAAATTAAGTTGAGGAATTCAGAATAAGAAAGGGTTTCCCGAAAGAAGCTTCGGCGATGGAGGAAAGGTGGATGAAGGTAGGGGTCAATGAAAATATGCAATGCAGTCCGAACTACTTCCTGACATGAAAGCTTTGCTTGAAGAGTAAGAGGGGGAAGGGTGGGGGTGTTGAGCACATTGACGGAACGACGTTAACAAGACTACACAAATTTGAATTACAATTTCCGCTATTAACCAGCCTATTAGAATACCTGACAAGTCCACGACATCAGTGTCAAAAACATTCTTTGACATCCCAAGACCTAGGCCTCTTAGAAAATCGTTAAGATCCACCTATTACCCGTCTAGTTCCTATTCAATAGTGGGAACGAAATTCTAAGTAATAAAAGTATGTCAGTTACCCTACCCTATTCTCAGCTCCACTATACATTGAAACTTACATCTCATGACCAAACAAAGGGCTTAAGTACTGTAACACCCTATGCTATTAATAACATTCACTGTCAAATGACTATCGCGTTTTTTACCCCAGTCTATTCCCAGCATCCTTAAGAGAGACTTCAGCATTTATTACCTTTATCCAAAACCCATCTATATAAAATTAGCACGTTCTTCACCCTATTCTAGCCTATCCTATATTTCAAGTTCCATATCTAATTTCCCACAAGTCCTAGCTACACGAAAACTCAACCTTGCAGTTCTAACCTAAGTAAGATGGCTAGTTTGAATTTCCTGTCGTGCATGGTGACAGTCACCATGCTTGTTTTTAAACCTCCTGTTGTGCATGGTGACTTGGTCACCATGCACAACATGCAAGTCCACCTTTGCCTGGCAAGTGGCACCGCCACCCCGGCAAAGGTGGACTTGGGAAGTGGCAAAGAATAACTTAATTTAGATGCAAAACTTTAAAAAATTACCTTCCACACACCATTAAACCGACAAACTTCCACACACCATTAAACCGACAAACTTCCACACACCATTAAACCGACAAACCGACAAACTTCCACACACCATTAAACCGACAAACCGACAAACTTCCACACACCATTAAACCGACAAACCGACAAACTTCCACACACCATTAAACCGACAAACTTCCACACACCATTAAACCGACAAACTTCCACACACCATTAAACCGACAAACTTCCACACACCATTAAACCGACAAACTTCCACACACCATTAAACCGACAAACTTCCACACACCATTAAACCGACAAACTTCCACACACCATTAAACCGACAAACTTCCACACACCATTAAACTAACTTTTGATTCTAAAATATAACCAAACTAATAAAAAATTAAATACTATGAAACAAAACGTTCTGAAGTTGAAACAAATCCTAAAATTTCTTGAAATGTTCAAAGCTTGAAAAGTTACATTTTAACCTTTGCAATTTAAAAAAAAAAAATTTTCAAAATTCTCAAAACTAAGGTTTTGAATCTGAAAAAATAAACCAAATGCATTAAAATAAAGCCTAAACTTAAAATGAAAACTACAAGAGTTTTAATTCTGAAAAAACTAAGCTAAAAAATGTTTAGGCAGTTGCTCAAGTCACTCGACTAGAAACAAGATATACTTACTCACCCATTAGTCCTGTTTAGTCACAAGGTATCGGTGCATCTAAGACAATTCAATAACTCATTGTGGCACGCTTATTTAACAATACGAACCTGAAATAAGAAAATAATATATATACTGAAGCCCAAAATACTTTAACAAGTGGAAAAAAACCAAAGGCTGACTACTGGTTACAATCAGCTGGGCCATCTGATAAGTTTTAAAATACTAAAACAAGGAGCAGCAAGCAAAGCTTTATAAATACTGATTAGCGTTATTACTAGTTTTTTGCCGCTTAAGCCTACATTAAGTGGCAATAAGTATAAATAAACTTAATACATCCCATATTAGGAATGCTATGGTAGTCTAGTTAGGCCTCGATAATCATCAAGAAAACTGAAATCCTATTGCATCGTAAGACTTGCTCTATTGCAGTATAAAGTTAAAATGAAAATATCCGTATCACAGCACAAGATTGCTAGTACGGTTCAAGGTGCATAGAATTACCACTGAAAAACTAGTTCAGCTCAGTAATAAATAAGCTTCGAAACAGTTTTAAATACAATGTTAAAAGGCGATCTAACAACAACTAACATAATAAACATTTTGAACAGTTATTGTAGGAATTTACAACAAAGAATCGAACATGGCAATATTTGAAGATGCAAAACCCGCAAACGGGAAACTTTCATACAACTGTATATCATAGCTCAAGAACCACAATCTAAATATTTGATTAATATAAAATACAAAACTGGCAATAGTATCCACTCGCCAAGCCAACAAACCTTGAAGCACGCCTTCCCGCCTGAAATCTTGCAAAGTCTATCCACAATACGACATATCTGAGAAATTGCTCAAGCTTCTCTAGACCTCAAATGAATATCGTAAACAGGAGACATGCAAGTGAAGCAAATAGATAGAGGGCTGCACATAAATCCAAACAAAGTGAAACCAACGATCCTCCTGTACAGCACGGCCGAAATCCCAAACGCAAATAAACGAGAAAGTCGAGTTAGTATCAACGAAACCTGTCTTACCAAGCTGGAGACTCAACAACACTGAAACAAGCTGTTCTTGAGGATAACAGCCAACGACCTCTGCGACTGAGACTGTTTGTGGGACGTCACTTATCGCCCTTTCGCCACCGAAGAAGTTTAAGGCAATGATCAGAAAATCAGCAGAAATTATTATTATTATTATTATTATTATTATTATTATTATTATTATTATTATTGAGAGTTGCCGTGCACTCTTCCTTTTTCAGCGAACTACCCCAATTATGTATCAGTAGTTAGCCCATCTGAAAAAAATTATTATTATTATTATTATTATTATTATTATTATGGAGATTTGCCATTTACTCTTCCTTTTTAGCAAACTACCTGAATTATGTATCGGTGTTCGGTCTTTATCTGGAATTATTATTATTATTATTATTATTATTATTATTATTATTATTATTATTATTATTATTGCTGTTGTTTTCAGCAGTGCTTGGGCATAACAGTTCATGAATATTACTTTTTACTAGCGTACTTAATTTAGTATACTGTATTGTGTTCATCATATCGTTCATCGTATGTGGCCCGGAGCTGAAACAAAGGATATTATGATCAGTATATTATTAGTTAATGCAACATGGCGTCACAATGACATGGTCATAGACAAAAATAGTATAGAACACTTTTGTTAAGGTGATCCAACGGTGAGCTTATCAACTCGCACCGATGAATGCAAGGTAATTTTTATAATTAAATTTATTATTACTAATAATAAAGGTATGTATGCTTGTAATCTGCTACGGTAAAAGGCCACCTTCAGCGATTTGCCATATGGATTCCAGGCTTTCTGTGATAAATATATCCCAAAATTTTGTGGAAATTGAGGAGGTAGGAGGACAAAGCGGCATTAAATAAATAATTTATATCTGTCGTAAGTGATATAATTAGCGGCTAATTCGAACAGTGGTCAATAAATTTACTGAAACCAGATCATATTGTTCGATCATCGCCTGATATTCGAATCCTGTTTCGATAGTATTAGGTGGAGCTATGAAAACTATTATCATCAGGATTATACATGTATATATATATATATATATATATATATATATATATATATATATATATATATATATATATTTGTGTGTATGTATATATATAGGTGAAGCTCTGAAATATATGATCACATATATATATATATATATATAAATATATGATATATATATATATATATATATATATATATATATATATATATAGAGAGAGAGAGAGAGAGAGAGAGAGAGAGAGAGAGAGAGAGATTAGATAACCCACCAGTATACTTTAATATCCAGTTCACTACGCCTCGGGAATAACAACTTACATCCAAGAAGAATTATGATTAATAAATGTTTCGTCACCAGTTCTCAAGAGAGGTATAAGTTGGCATCGACTCTGCTGTACATGCCTGTCGAACTCAGGTTTTGTACTTAGAATCGATATCAACCCATCTTCACCGTGATAGCTGATTGGTGAAATTGTAACGCGTGGCTAATTGTGAATTTGTCGAATTTGTCTTATACGCCGAGGGTTTTTCTTATATTCACAAACATTAGGCCACAAATATAAAATACCAAGTTCACTACATTAGGTGGGGCTCTTAAGAATATGATCATATATATATATATATATATATATATATATATATATATATATATATATATATATATATATATATATATATATATACTGTATATAGCTCACACAAATATCGTTTATTGTCTGATTCACTATACCTCACGAATAGCTTACAACCAGAAGAATTATAACTGATAAGTGATTCGTTACCAGTGGTATTCGAAACGTTGCTTTATTTAGAAACAATGTTGTACTTTTGACCATGGGTGATGTACAGTGACTTTTGACCATTGACCCATCAAGAAAGGTGTAAGTTGATATCATCTCTGCTGCATAGTCATAATTCTCTTTTATATTGCTGGACATTAACCCTCTCCGGTCCAGACGGGTTGACCTAAATGTTTACGCTCAGGTCTTGGTCATTTACTCCTGGGTGAATAATAATAATAATAATAATAATAATAATAATAATAATAATAATAATAATAATAATAATAAGATAAAGACCAAACACCGATACATAATTCAGTTAGTTTGCTAAAAATGAAGAGTAAATGGCAAATCTCAATAATAATAATAATAATAATAATAATAATAATAATAATAATAATAATAATAATAATAATTTTTTGCAGATGGGCTAACTACTGATACATAATTGGGGTAGTTCGCTATAAAGGAAGAATGCCCGGCAACTCTCAATAATAATAATAATAATAATAATAATAATAATAATAATAATAAATTCTGTCGATTTTAATGATCATCGCCTTAAAATAATAAATTCGGTGTCGATTTTCTGATCATCGTCCTAAAACAGGAAGTTGCTTCGTTGGCTGATCCTCAAGAACAGCTTGTTTCAGTGTTGTTGAGTCTCCAGCAAACACAGGTTTCGTTGATACGAACTCGACTGTCGGGTTCATTTGCGTTTGAGATCTCGGCCGTTCTATAGTGGAGGATCGTTGGTTTTACTTTGTTTGGTGTTATGTACAGTCCTCCACCTATTTGCTTCACTTGCATGTCTTCTGTAACTGTTTACAATATTCACTTGAGGTCTAGAGAAGCTCGAGTAGTTTCTCAGAAATGTCGTATTGCGAATAGACTTTGCAAGGTTTTAGGCGTGAAGGCGTGCTTCAAGGTTTGTTGGGTTGGCGAGTGGATACTACTCCCAGTTTTGCGTTTTATATTTCTCAAATATGTAGATTGTGGTACTTGAGCTATGACATACAGTTCTCGTATGAGCTTTCCGTTTGTGGGTTTTGTATCTTCAAATATTGGTATTTTCGGTTTGTTGTAAATTCCTACAATGACTGTTCAAAATGTATGTTGGGTATTGTTGTAGATTGCCTTTAAACATGGTATTTAAGACTGTTTCGAAGCTTATTTATTACTAAGGTGGACTATATTGCTTTGAGTGGTAATTCAATGCACTTTGAACCATACTAGCAATCTTATGCGGTGCTACGGATATTTTCATTTTAACTTTATACTGCAATAGAGCGTCTTACGATGCGATAGGGCTTAGTTTCTTGAGGGTTATCGAGGCTTAACTCGACTACCATAGCCTTCCTAATATGGGGTATATTAAGTTGATTTAAACTCAATTATTATAGGCTTAAGTGGCAAAAAACTAGTAATAACGCTTATCAGTATCTATAAAGCCTTGCTTGCTGCTCCTTGTCTTAGTATTTTAAAACTTATCAGATGGCCCAGCTGATTGACCAATAGTCAGCCTTGGGTCTTTCCACTTGCTAAAATATTTTGGGCTTTAATATATAATTTTCTTTTTCAGGTCAGGGTGTGTCGTTAAATAATCGTCATAAGTTATTGGATTGTCTTAAATGTACGGATGCCTTATGACTAAACAGGATTAATGGGTGAGTAAGTATTTTGTTTTTTTAGTTGAGTGACTTGAGCAATCCCCCAAACATTTTTTTAGCTTATTTTCAGAATCAAAACTCTTAAAGTTTTCATTTTAGGTTTAGGCTTTGTTTTAATGCATTTGGTTTATTTTTTCAGATTCAGATCCTTAGTGTTGAGAATTTTGAAAATTTTTTTTATATTTAAACTTGTAAAGGTTAAAATTTAACTTTTACAACTTTGAAGTTTTCAAGAAATTTTAAGATTTGTTTCAGCTTCAGAACTTTGTTTTAAAGAACTTTATTTTTATTTTTGATTATTAGTTTAATTCCAGCATCAAAAGTTCGTTTAGTGTGTGTGGAAGTTTGTTCGAAGTTTGTTCGTTTAGTGTGTGTGGAAGTTTGTTCGTTTAGTGTGTGTGGAAGTTTGTTCGTTTAGTGTGTGTGGAAGTTTGTTCGTTTAGTGTGTGTGGAAGTTTGTTCGTTTAGTGTGTGTGGAAGTTTGCTCGTTTAGTGTGTGTGGAAGTTTGCTCGTTTAGTGTGTGTGGAAGTTTGTTCGTTTAGTGTGTGGAAGTTTGTGTGGAAGGTAATTTTTGAAAGTGTGTAGAGTATTTAGTGTTTTTAAGTAGTGGATTTAAACTTTTTTATATATTAAAATTTCCTTGTGGTTTGATCTTGTTAGTTCAGCTAGTTTTATATTTTAGAATTGTAAAGTTATTTATTTTGGAATTTTGAAGTTTTTTAACACTGACAATTTTTTAGAGATCTTGAGTAATTATTTCAGTTTCTAAAGTAAGTTTTGCGTCTAAAGTAAGTTTTTTTGGAACAGACAATTTTTAAAGATCTTGATTAATTATTTCAGCTAATAAAGTTTTGCGTCTAAAGTAAGTTTTTTGAACACTGACAGTTTTTAAAGATCTTGATTAAGTATTTATTTCAAAGTTTTGTCTAAAGTAAGTTTTTTGAAGTTTTTTTAAAGCGTCTAAAGTTTTCAGCTTCTAAAGTAAGTTTTGCGTCTAAAGTTTTGCGTCTAAAGTTTTGCGTCTAAAGTTTTGCGTCTAAAGTTTTGCGTCTAAAAGTTTTGCGTCTAAAGTTTTGCGTCTAAAGTTTTGCGTCTAAATTCTTTGACTACTTCCCAAGTCCACCTTTGCCGGGGTGGCTGTGCCACCTGCCAGGCAAAGGTGGACTTGCATGTTGTGTATGGTGACTTGGTCACCATGCACAACAGGAAGTTCAGAAACAAGCATGGTGACTTTGTCACCATGCACAACAGGGATTTCAAACCATCCAACTTCTTACTTAGGTTAGAACTGCAAGGCTGATAGTTTTCGTGTAGCTAGGACTTAATGGGAAGTTAGATATGGAACCTGAAATACAGGATAGGCTAGATAGGGTTAAGAATGTGTTAATTTTATATAGATGGAGGGGTTAGGTTAAAGGTAATAAATGCTAAAGTCTCTCTTAAGGATGCTGGGAATAGATTGGGGTAAAAAAACGCTTTAGTCAGACCTAGGGAGATATTTGATAGTGCAAGTTATGAATAGCCGAGGGTATTACAGTAATTGAGATGTAAGTTTCAATGTGTTAGTGCAGCTGAGAATAGGGTAGGGTAACTCTGACCTACTTTTATAACTTAGAATTTCATTCCCATTCATTCCCACTAGTAAATAGGAACGAGACAGGTAACACGTGGATCTTAATTTTCTAAGAGGCCTAGGTCTTGGGATGTTAAAGAATTTTTTTGACACTGATGTCGTGGACTAGTCAGGTATTTTAATAGGCTGGTTGATAGTGGAAATAGTAGTTCAAATTTTTGCAGTCTTGTTAACGTCGTTCCGTAAATGCGCTCAACTCTCCGACCCCCCTCCATCTCGCATTGCACATTTTCATTGACCCTTACCTTCATCCACCTTTCTTCCAGCGCCGAAGCTTATTTCGGGAACCCCTTTCTTATTCTGAAATCCCCAACTTAATTTTTTGCCCCGTGGGGTTGTGCAGTTTCAATTCCCTTTAGACTGTATGCTAAAGGACGAAAGTTGTCAGATAGTAGTGGTTGCATTACATGGCACCTTTAATAGTTATGTAGCACTAAAGTTAGATGCGGTTGTTTCAGTGTAAGACTGGTGCCTTATTAAACGTGTCTTACAGGATGGCACTCTCTATCCTGTTGTCTTTTTGTGATTTTGAAGGAACAGTGGTAGTAATATATGGGATTAATGTGAAAGTTGATGGCAGCTTGAAGTAACAATAATACTGACATGGGATTGTTAATGGGAAAGTTTACTCACACGATAGTATCAATTATAATGACCTTAGAATAGCTGCTGGGACTAACTGAAAACTATTTTCACTTTAAGAGGGTAGGTTGTCATGGAAACTTAGTATATTTTAAAATAAAACAAATTACTTTTCTTATGCACAGGCTCTTGGTGTAGCTGCAGCAGACATAACATAGACACTAATAACGAATGGAAAGCATAAGACTGAATATCCTGTGAGGATTCGAAGTGCTCTGAATTCGGTTACCCAGGCAACAAGAACTCTACTTGTAGACGCTATGCATGTCCTGTGACGGTTCGAAGCGCACTAAATTCGGTTACCCTGACAACTGGAACTCGACTTGTAGACGCTGAGCATATCCTGTGAGGATTAGAAGTGCTCTAAATTCGGTTACACAGACAACTAGAACTTAGTAGATGCTGTGCTCTACCTACTATTCAATTTTTTAATCTGACTACTTTGGATATGTAATAGTAGTTACATGTATGAAGACCAGCTTAATATATACATTACGTCTGTAAACCTTTGTCCATTTCTTTAACCCCAAAATGTCAAGTGATGGGGTAGACTTTAATACTCCTTGAAAGACAAAGCATGTCCTATGAAATAAAGGGAATGGTAGTTACTGATTGGTTGGTTAACAGAAGTAAGATGGGGAAACTGATATGAGAAATGAAGTAACTGAAATAATGGTTAATTCTGAAGAGATTCTAGTATATTAACCTCGAGTTTTGGTGTTTACTTGCAATAGTCTATGCAGATTTTAACTTCTATTCAGGAAAGTGATATTGTATTTTGACCCCTCTGATGACAGGAATTAAGGTTTAAGATCCTTCTGATCTGGAGATCGCGTTCGGCCGAGAACACTTGTAAAGGTGACTTAAGCGATAATAGCTGGAAGTGAAAATTCACTTTGGCATGAGATACCGCCAAGAAAATATTTCGAGTCCAAATTGCTATGTAAGGGTTATAAATAATTTGTAAGAATGTTAAGCAGGCAGCTAACTTTCTATAGTGATAGTGTAATTTGTCCCGGGAGTGGTTATTGCTTATGCCTATAAATTGTTGAAGTTACTGTGACTGTCGATGGTTACTACAACACGGGCTTTAGCGTTGGACTTGTATGTGTCGGATAAGTGAGGTGAAAGAAATGCAGTGAGGCTATAGAAATGCAGGATTTTTGCATAATGCATTGTTTAGTTAGTGGGTGGCCTTGTCTCTGGCTCTTAAAGTTTTTGAATGTTAAAATTGCTCAAAGGATTTCGTGAGGATGGGGTTGTGCTTCTGGTCCTTAGTTTTGACAATCTCTTGGTAATATTTCGTTTTAGAATTGCCAGTAAATTGGGTTCGCTTTAGAATTGAGAGCGCCAGGAGAAAAACTTAAGAAAATCGGTATTCGTTTTATCCTGGCTACGATCCGCAAACTTCGGATAGCTAAGGTTAGTGACCCAATTCTGGCTTTACATCTGGTTTTGTTTTTGTCTATACAAAAAGAAAATCCAGAAAATATCAAAGCACCTTTTCGTATTTTTGTTTGAGATATTTCCTTCCATAGCCGAGCAATGATTGATTAATGCTGATAACTACTGCCAATTATTAAACCAGCTAACTACAGAGTTATCTGCCAGCCGATTACAGAGTTATCACCACGTGAAAACAGGTCATAAAACACTTCTGCCTCTTCTTCCTTACTGATTCGCCCAAAAGATTGGTGCCAATTTGCAGGATATTGATATTTTGTCGCCTAAACTATAGAAATGAATAGTCGCCCAAATGAGATATTGACTAATGCCCAAATTCGCCCAAATGAATTGCGCCCGAAAAAAGGTCACATTAAGTTATGGTGGACGGTAATAAAATCACTGGCAAAAAGTCACGAAAGTCATAATTTTATGGCTAAGTTTTAAAAATCAGTAGAACAAATTATATTACCTAAACTTTTGTATATTTTTTCTGTAAATGTTCTGATGTGTAAAACAAATACAAAGAACTGAGTAAGTCATAGGAATACATCCTGGATAAATAGTATTCATGAGGCAAAAAATATATTGCGATTATATACTTGATCATTATCGCAAATGAAGCTGATTCCTTGCGAGGCACCAAAACCAATAACACTAAAATAGAAAACATTTATTTTTGTGGATGAAACCTTTTAAGTACGTCCGGAATAAGGACTGTACATTGTAATAACGCACTGGAAAGGAATATCTTTGAATCTAGCTTTATAGAAGAAAGTTAGAGCCATAATATGAATATCAGTCAAAGGATGTATAAACTTGATCCTTTAGTATCAAAAGTTTGTAAATTGTTTAAATTTTAAGGTAGGCAGTAGAGATGTATGGAAATAAGATGATCATATTTGTAAACACAGTATGGGGGGCAGCAGTGCTAATGAGGTCTCCAAACCCCGCCTCCCTGACACCTGTCAGGTGTGGATCTGACGTCGCCTATGGTCGGTGTGTTTATCAGTATTGTCCCCTGAGAGTATATTGTGATTTTTAGCCAAATGAGTTTTGAAGGCCACTCCTATCTTGACACCGGCCTTAGGGTGGTTATATAGTCTCTGTTGTGTATGTTTGTCAGTACTGTTGCTGTAGTATATATATTTGTGACTTCTAATACTCTGTATCAGTCCTTCGCCAATGGCTTGGAAATAAAGTCGAAACCGGTCAGGACCTACACCCCATCTCTTATTTTTCACCTCTGGTAATGTGTGATATACATATACATATATATAATATACTGTATATATATATATATATATATATATATATATATATATATATATATATATATATATATATATTTTTGTACGTGAATCATTTATCACACATTACCACAGTTACACATACTTTCCTTGTACAAAATGTAATATTCAAGTTAGTTTTATACTAACGTGCGTATGAACTTTTCCATTTCATTCGAATTAATTATTTCTTTGAATAGGTTAAGACACTGAAACGATACTTTACTTTCCATTTGAGGAGAAAAAGCGATTCCATTCCAATTCTGCTGATCTGCTCGCAGTCACCTTTTCCATCTAGAGCACTTCTCAGATAAGATAGTCTTGGCGGATACAAGAACCTGACGCCTAGCAAGATTGATGGTTCTACAAGAATGCAATGAAGGAAGATGCCTTTCCTTAACTGAACATTTTTTTTCTTCCTTTCTTTTAGCCTGCCTCAGAGTTACAGACTTTATACCTCTTCACTTTCTACCTGTGTCGCCTCTCTCTTCTGGAACTATTTATAGAAAAAAAAATTACCGTTACTTTGATTTCCATAATTTCGATACGATCCTGGAAAACAGAAGGGGGCGTAGTAGTTAGGGTTCTACTGTCTGGAATCGTGATCAATGGCTTTGTCATGTAAAGAAGCGCTGAGGTCAGTCCTATCTCTCTCTCTTCCAAGAAGGTCATTTGCAGTATACTTGTATGATATACAAGGAAAATCGTTTTCTCCCGCATTATAAAAGGTTTCTTGCACACCGGGAAAAGAGGAAGGTTTATGCCATAATTGTTCTAGTTGACAATTAAACAGGACGAAGGATTATTCAATTCAACTTCACTTCAAATATTCTTTTAGCCGAGTTTTGACATCCTGGAGATATTCTGTTTTTCTGCGTGCTTATATCGACAGCTTGTAAACGAAATATTGTATTGCTCATGAAGGCCAAATCACCTTGCCACCCACAAAAGACGCATTTAAGAAAGACGCATTGAAAGAAGTAAACAGTCGGAAGAGTATCGTTGTCCGAAAGTTTCCGGGAGAACGTCGTCCATCGCTGATCCAGATCAAAAAGAAGTTTCTCGTCTAGGGATTAACTCTTTGGTCGGAATCATGGACACTACCTTACCCGGTTCCCGTTAAGTTGGAACCAAAGGAAGATAAGTAGGCCTCTTAGGTATCTAGTTCTCCCTATCTTCCTTATTTTCCATCCTCCCTGGCAGCCTTCCTCCCTTCACGGTTCTCCGCCGGCTAGTAGGAGAGGGTGAAGGACACACCCAAACAAAAACTGGAAGAGAATTATATATAGGCCTACGTATTTTAGGCTGTGAAGAAGAATTAGTGTTCTTTGCTGTCAAACTTGGAATTTTGCTTTTAAGGAAGGGAATACTACTTGATTGCTTCAGTTATGTCCATGTGATTAACCCCTTAAGAAACATCTGTCTATGTGCTATATTTGTTAATGCCCTTTGGTGTTCATATAAATAGTAAGAGTTTTTCCTGTTATTTCCCAAAGATCTGAAGACATCGTCTTTCAGTCAAAATCAGTGGAGAGAGAGAGAGAGAGAGAGAGAGAGAGAGAGAGAGAGAGAGAGAGAGAGAGAGAGAGATTTTAGTTAATGCAAATGCCACCAGCATTTAGTGATTCAACCACTGTTTTCCGAAGATTTGTTTCATACACTCATACCAATCATTGCATACTGGGACCCTGAGAATCATCATCAAGAAAATCTAAAGTGTTCTTACAAGGGAGCGAAAGGACAGGGGTCTGTATAAAGGGGTGGGAGTTAAAAGTTAAGTATAGCTTAGTTTAACCAGACCACTGAGCTGATTCACAGCTCTCCTAGGGCTGGCCCGAGAGATTAGATTTATTTTTACGTGGCTAAGAACCAACTGGTTACCTAGCAACGGGACCTACAGCTTATTGTGGAATCCGAACCACATTATAACGAGAAATTAATTTCTACCACCAGAAGTAAATTCCTCTAATTCTTCATTGGCCGGTCAGGGAGAGTCGAACGCTGGACCAACAGCGTGCTAGCCGAGAGCTCTACCCACCCTTCCAATGAAGAACTAAGGGGTGGGAGTGAGGAAGAGGCGAGAAGAAGAGGGGAGGGGCAGGGTGGTGGAAGTCGAGGTTAGTTAGAAGAGGCAGTTGGAGGAAAAAAAAAAAACTTATTTAGGTACTTCTGTAACGAAGGTTTTGCAACATAATGTTTATAAGAGCTCTTGTTCTATGTTTGTGGGTCACGCGTTTTGGGGTGACGCCATTCCTAAAAAGATCCATTGCACTTTGGCAGAAGTAAATGTGAATGCTTTCAATTTTAAAAGAATGTAGGACTGCAAGATTTCCACAACAATTACATGGAATGGAATGAAATATAAAATGTAGGGCAACGGCCAAGCACTAGGATCTATGAGGTCATTCAGCACTGGCAGGTAAATTGAGAGTAAAGAAGTTTTAAAGGTGTAATAAGAGGAAAACCTCGGAGTTGCACTATGAAACAATTGTTAGGAGAGGGTTGAGGAAAGTAAGATAGAAGAAAAATAATATGAATGGAGGTACAGCAAAAGGAATGCAAGTGGCTGCAGCTAGGGAGCGAGGGGATATTGCAAAGACCCTTAAGTAATGCCTATGGAGAGAGAAAGAGAAGAAAGAGAGAAAGAGTATAAACATGAGTTAGAAATTGATCAATTAAGGCTAAGTTCTCATAACAACAGTCCGTCAGGCAGCGGCTGAGGTAGTAATTTATCAGTGCACGATGAAGAAGTTGATAGTTTAGGTATGAGTGCAGTATTAGAATTAGTGCCAAAATTTAATGAGGAAGATGTAAAGAAATACTTCATGTCTTTTGAAAAGTCAATGAACAGAGTTTACCAAAAACATGTGGACTTTGTATTTACAGTCAGTGGTAGGGCACTTTCTGTGTATAATTGCATGTCTGAGGAGGAATGTGGGGATTATGATATTGTGAAGGAAATTGTTCTTAGTGCACACAGGTTAGTACTGGAGGCGCACCAGAAGAAATTTAGAAGTTCGAGAAGGGACGAGAACAGTATGTACGTAGAGTATGGAAAGAAGTTAGAACGATCGTTTTATGATTGGTTAAATTCCGCTGAAATTCATAATTTTGATGATCTCAGGAACTTAGTTTTACTAGAAAACTTCAATGATAATTTATCTCCAGAGATAAAGCTATATATATATAGAAAACAGGCATGAAAAATCTTTTGCAGATGCGACTAGGTTGACAGAAGAGTACAGTATAACAGTTCAGTGGTTCTCAATCTTTTTTTACCCATGGACCCCTTTTCCTCTTAAATTTTTTTGGTGGACCCCCACAGCCATTCCACGGGAAAAAAAAGCTTATTCTACTTTTCACTGGAAAAAAAAGTAATGGAATTAAATAAAAAATTAAAGAAATAGTAAATGATTTTGCTTTATTTTGAATGAAAACTAATTTAATGCAAATAAACTTATTTAGCAATTAAATTCTATAGAACATTTATGTACGCTAGTAAATAATTCATAAAAAACCATTTTAAGATAAGAGAGTAATTAAGAAAAAATGCAGATTTATTTAACGAGATCCCTGTAGTTGATGCAGTTCAGCCAGTCTTTTTATATTCGGTGCTATCAATGACATCATCGAAAGTCGAAGATCACCCTTTTTCACAATGTCGAGCCTATTACGAGCTTTTGATCGTAAGTGAAAAACACGACTAAATCCTGATTCAAACAGGTCAGATGATGGAAAGGCTATAACCCAGAGCTGTGCTTTATCCCAGAGTAGTGGGTACTTTTTAGCAGCGTCATTTGCTTTCCATATATTATGCTTCCCATCTTTGAATTTTGCGTGAAATATTCCATCACTTTGTAATTCAGTGAGGTTCTCCTGTCAAGAAATTTCTACATCAGCAGCATTAACTTTAAAAGTAATTGCCACCCAGGTTGGTATACCCATCATGAGTAGGTCACTAAACCTGGCTTGCATATTTTCATGCAAATTTTCCAAATATTCACCATACAATGCTAGGTCATCATCTTGCAGACAGATGCTAATCGAGACCAAACAAGGAAACTGTTCAAATGCCCGACGTCTGATATTAATTTTGTTCAGCTGCAGGTTTCTCAGAAAAGCAGTATTATAGCACCTTTACTGACATGTTTCTGTGTGAGTTGCATTTGCTTATATCAAAACAGCTTCCATAACTTGTATTTCAAAATTCACAAAGCATATTAAAGTAGAGAAAATTTCGATTTCGCTGTAAAATTACACTCGAACGATGAAAAACATGAGTAGTACGAAAATATTAGAATATTCATCATACATGCACAGGTTTTAATATAGAAAATTTTCATTTATACACCGAGCTTTAGAATGATACAAATAAAAAACAAGAATGTTTATTAGTTAATTCTATGTACCATCAAAAAAAGCTGCTTTATAAAAGAAACAGTAACAATGATATTTTGGAAGTCTATGAAAATTTTTTCACGGGTTTTAACATTCCCCCATCAGCTGAGCAAAGAATCACTGAAACTGGATGATAATTGTGGGGCGAGGGTTGTATCTCTGGGAAGGACTGGTCCCTCTAATCACTTGCAATCTCACCAACTTACCTCATCTGCGGAGGGTAAAGAAGAGAAGTCCGGGAATCGCCAGAATTCTATGCCTACCTGTATTTACATAAGATGACTCTCATTTATTGCTGACCCGACCTATGTATGACAAACGCTGTCAGCCACTGAGAGGAACATTGCTCTCTTCTCCGTAACAATCGGTTATAAAAAGGGAAGGAAAATATTAAATATCACAAGTCATTTTTAGGGGTATTTATGAATGGTTATTATACAATACTGTTTTCAGATAGATATTATGTAATATTCGAATTAACATTTGTTAACTTGGACCTTATGGAATACTATATATATGACAATACTACATTATAAACAAAGCCATACTATATACATAAACATTCACAGTCATTCACATCTGGTTTACAAGAACAATTGAAGGTCATTCCACTCTATCGTTAAAAAGGAGAATAAAAGCAAAAGTAGGCTAACGACATATTTAGCTTCTTCTGAACTAAATGAAGAAAGATCAAATAATTACACTGGGCATGTTGATCCGTCCAACACTGCATATATAAACATATATATATATATATATATATATATATATATATATATATATATATTATATATATATATATATATATATATATATATATATATATATATATATATATATATATATATATATATATAGAGTATGATTTGGTAGAATGGAAACAATTAAACAATTCCTTTGTTGGAGTACTGCTCTTAATTTTTATTTACTTTTTTATTTTTTTGTTACTCTTTTGATGTTTATACTCCTAAGAGGGGCAGAAGGGATTAACACTCGCCTGCCTGAGATCCTGCTCCATTCCCAAGGCCATTTTCTCTCCGCTACGCTTTTCGTGGTTTCTGCATTTGAATACGTTTCATCACAAGTCCAGTTCAATTCCCTTTTGTTTCCGCATCATTTTGTTAGTTCCTTAACATCCTCTCTTGAGAAAGCAGAAACTCCCTCTTGTTATCTCTTGATCAAACACTTGTTAAAGTCGAGAACGAGCAGTAGCCTTATAATTAGACATATTGGCCTTATATATTTTCTGTATGCGTGCACATAACTACCACATGAATAATAATAATAATAATAATAATAATAATAATAATAATAATAATAATAATAATAACAGCATCTGCGAAAAGAGGACATGATGGGAATAACAAAGACACTGAAACTATGAGAGCAGTTACCAATAAAGTAAGACTTATTCCTTAAATAGAGAAGCAGAGGAAGACTCTTGACGACCGCGTTTGATAATGGCTGTAGCTCAGGGCGAGAATATAAACTAGACCAGGAAGACGAGGGGTAATGAAAAACTGTAGACTACATGTGCTTGACTGCATCTCTGGTAATCCGGAAGATTGCGGCTTCATTAAGAACGTTTCCCTTTGAAAAAAAGGTCGCAAGACTCTTTGCCCTCTAATTAAGCATCATGACTATGATATGATTATGAAATTGCTCAATACCCATTCTCAGGTAACTTAACTTCATTCTCAGGTAACTTAACTGATCATGACGATAATAACGATAATTTTCATGGATACACTGAACACAGTGAAGACGAGAGGAATGGAAAACATGAACTGGTTCATCGAAGGCGAAATTGTGCACGTGCTATAGATAGATATACGCTCAGGGTACCATAGGTGACATAATTACAACAGGCGTTTACGGCTAATTTAGGACACTATATCACAAACATCATCATATCCGCACCACCACCTTGTGAAATGAAGCGAACTCTTCTCAAGTTTCCATTTCAAAGAGGAAGTGTGAGAAGGAAAGAGAAAGAGAGATTTTCAAGCCTTTCTTCTCCAACTGTCAAGGATCAGTGAATTTTATATGCAACTCAATATACAGATCTCTCACTTGGTGTATGCTCAGACATTCATAAACACTTCTTTATCTGCAGAATATATATCGAGCCATAGGTAGGATGTCTCGGCCCTGAATGTCCAGAGCCATTGACCAGTGTCCAGTCGAGAGTTAAAGCGCATCGTCTTATTCCTTCATTTCATTCCACTGTAACTCGCCATCGACCCTCTTTCTTAAAGTGTGTAATGTTGGCACATACTCAGAGTCTATATTCGAAACAATTATCTGAATTTCACATCACATACACGTTACAACAGCGTTACATCCATCGTATCTCAGCTGTCACACCCTGGCGTACAAGAGGATGAGCGCTGAGACGCAGCTCCACAGGGAGGGACGGCGGGGGGAGGAGGAGGAGGGAGGGTTCCGCAGTGCAGGTGGGTGGGGCCCGAACGAGACCGCTGGAGTCTTCTGGTCCCCGTCCTTTTCCTCCTTGGCATCTGAGAAGCGGGAAAACGACATTTCTTTAGAAGAAGACAGCAGCAAGTTTTGGCACGTTCAGTGAACAAATGATGCGCATGCAAGGATGTGTGAGTAGCAACTGATTCAGGAAGCACGTTGTCAACAATTTATAATATGTCGTCCTTTGACATGCAAACCAGTCTAAAGAAGTTTAGAAAAAGGGGTTTCTCGTAAATCACTGTCCCATCAAGTGCTACGTTTCTTTACAGGATCAACTTTGCAATGACTGTAACCAAGTTCGTTTGATGTTCTTAAGCTTTAAGCTGTAGCCTTTTTTCTGGCGTTTAAAAATTCGGACAGAAAGATTATTTAAAAAACATTTAATGGTAAACAAAAGGCGAACACCTGTATTTGAACTATATACTACAGTAATTAATTCCAAAGGAAATGGAGGACAAGAGAGAGAGAGAGAGAGAGAGAGAGAGAGAGAGAGAGAGAGAGAGAGAGAGATCTTAAAATACAAGCAAACAGCCACCTTTTCTGAATCAAACAGCCATCATTCATATTGATGTAAAACTGTATTTTGCCTTTCTGTCAGTGTCATTTACGCAGACCCTCATGATTTTCACGCATTGTTGTTTAAGTGTTCCTACCTCGTAATCCTATTTTAGTTTTGCAATATCTTATTGTTTTTTTAAAATAAACTTCAAGTATAGCCTTATATCCTTCTCTCCATTTTTTCCACTTCGTACATAACATGATATTCAGCGGAAGCTTCCTTTGCAAGTAAATGGCCGTGTTACGCTTCTTGCATTAGAACGCTTCTTGTTTTGAACAATAAATGCAATTAAAGATAATGACTGAGGAAAGGGTATTCAAATGGTTAACACACAGTGCTATTAACTACATCATTCCTTTCATCGTTGTTTCATGATAATGATCTGACCTGATCTGACCGACAAATGCTTGCAAACGAAACTGACCTTTCTTCTTGTTCTTTCGAAGAAACTTCTGAACATCGAACTCGATCACTCCGTCGGGAGTGATTTTGGTGATGATGTCGCTCTCGGAATCGGCCTCTTTGCGTTCGCCCCTCCGTCGGTCGCTCCGGCTCTCCTCTGAAAACCACCAGAGCGGACAGGCCTTCTGCGTGAGACTCGACTCATTCATTTGTCGGGAGAACAAATAAATCCCCCAATCTGGCCTTACCATTTTCCTTAGATATTTCATTCGGATATTTAACTGGTTCATTAAACAAGGGAGGGAAACGGCAATAAATAAATAAATGAATGAATAAATAAATAAACAAATAAAAAAATAAATAAATAAATAAATAAATAAATAAATAAATAAATAAAGATAAAGTACAATAAGTAACGAATAAAATAAAAAAATAAATCAATTAATGCCCACATTTATCTCTCTCTGCCTCTCTCTCTCTCTCTCTCTCTCTCTCTCTCTCTCTCTCTCTCTCTCTCTCTCTCTCTCTCTCTCTCTCTCTCTCTCTCAGTTTGACCTAAGTTATGGGAAAAACAAAACATTCCTTATGACCATAAGCTAATATCAAATCTTATTAAAAAAGAAAAAAAAGGGAAAAAGATAAGGTTAATATATCATATGATGCAAACGGCAAAAATTAAATTGCATGACATATGGTTCCTCCCTCCGATTAGTCTAGGAAATAAGCCTAGTGTTATGCTGTATATGCCATTCAATGCAAAAGCCAAGTAAATAAAAAGGGAAACATTGTAGTGAGTAAGAACTTTAATTAACAAGGAATACTTTTTTTTAAGTTGTCTAACGATTTAATGTTATTGTGAATGCTGTAAAATATGTTTACTTTTATTTTCATGCATCTTGCTGTCCTAAGAGTATTGAATTTTGTTGTGCTAAAAAGCAGGCATGCCAGAACTTCAAATCATGCTGTGAAGATTTATAAGATATTTCTGCTCTACAACTCTGTAATAATAATAATAATAATAATAATAATAATAATAATAATAATAATAATAATAATAATAATAATAATAATAATAATAAAAATGACGGTTAATCTTGACAATAATGTAGAACAACTATGCATCACTGGTTTCTGATTCAGTGGTGTGTATTGCAGAAAAATTGTTATTCGTATATTGCTGCTCAGTACTACATAGATCTTTGAGAATAATTGTGCTCTAGTATTAGTGAAAATGTGGTTTCAAGGAATTTCTGACATCGCCTGAAATAGTGGAAGAATGTTCCTTGGTCAAAAGCTGCTTTCTTATACGAAACCACTGTTAGGTATATGACGTCTCATTTCAGGAAGACTGATGTTAGTTTCGTCAACACAATGTAGAATTCATTTTACTCATTTGAGGTAACTAAGTTTTCGGTGTTTCATAAATTAAGTTTCTCCAGGATGCGGGGAGATGAAACAGTTGTGAAAGTCAAGCGTCAGTTATAAAAGCATATGTGAACTGTAATGACATGTAATACTTTAAACTGCAGTCACCAAAGCTGTGCCCTTGTACTCTGAATACGACATCTCTTTTTCAGGTTACTAAACTACAAATTCAGTGCCAGGTATATGCATACCGCTGTCGGCATCGAGCCTACTTTCCTAGAAAGCTTTTTCGTATCCATGACATCTTCAATCACTTTTCCATCCTATATATATATATATATATATATATATATATATATATATATATATATATATATATATATATATATATATATATGTATATACATATACATATACATATGCATATACATATACATATATGTATATATATATACATATATATATATATATATGTATATATACATATATATAAATTTTAATGCCGTTCCCAATGAAACGGGTGAAGTCTTTATTCTCCAGTTCGCAAGTCTTTGTCAAGTATATGCCTACTCACTCTCAGCCCCCAGCATACCTGTCCAACGCCAGTATAAATGCCACTGTAAATCAAGCTATGTTTTCTTTCTTAAACAATTTCTATTCAAGTCGATGGCCCAGATTGTTTTCTAATTGAGTATTTTGTATTTGTGAATATAACCTTTTTTCCTTTAGTCATACTTCATACGAATAATGAAAGGGTCTGCCTGTTTCCTTCTATTTAATAAACTAAAGCCAATCATCTGCCTCTTTACCTTGTGAGAATGTCTTCAAGAGTTCTTATGTGCATGATGCCAGTGGTAAGAACACACCCTTCTTGAATTTATTAACCCTGATTTGTCACTTGCATAATTCCCTGAGCCAGTGCTTCTTCTTGAAGATGGTGATGCTGTTACCTGGTGGATGTTTTTAAGGTTGTCTGAGAACTTCGAGCTTTTGCTGTAGTTGTTTGCCCATTTGGCTTTAGTTCTGGGGGTACAGCCCATCAGTTTCGTTGCTGGTGATTGGTTTATCATGGTGATTTTCTTCAGTTTTCCTAGATTTCTTGTGAAAGGCATGTCTTTCCTGCACCATTTATGGAAAATTTCAGTTTTTTATTATATGTAGTGCCCCTGAGATCTGCGTTGGTGACTATATGAGGCACTTTCCATAATGTGGATGGCTAAAATGGGGAATTGTTAGGTAGGGGCCCAGCCATAGTTTTCCATAAGTTTCCTCTTGACGGCGTCCTCCTGAACAAAGAACTAAATATTCTTTTGAATAGTTGAATTATTTTCATTTCAATATAGTTGCTAGGGTGCCAATGGACAGAGCATATGAAGTTGTAGATAATATATACAAAAACAACTAGCCTCCTGATGAAGAACAACCCACACCATTAATGTACAACCCTCAGTAGTAGCAAACATTGTCTTAACCATGGATGCCTCCCTCTGTGGAAATGATGCAGTGGGTTTATTCAGACCAATATCATCAGAAAGCATTTTGTCAAAAACCATGGCCAACCAGATAACATCCTAAACAGGCACCAACTGAAGATCTTAGAGTACTACAAATGTTGACACAAAATCTCCCTTGCTATAAATTTAAATATGGCTGCTGAACAAAATCACCGAGATATGCCAGCCACCAACACGTAGACCAAAGCCAACCAAACCACTGCCTCCCTGAGAAAATCTCCCTGCAGGGTGCCCAGGCTTTCAGGCACCCTCAAGAAGATCATTCAGGTTCCAGCTATGCAACCTTCAAAGCAAGACCAGCTCAGAGCAATGAGGAATTGACAAATCAGGGTAAACACCAGACTGTATGATGTCACCCAACACTTTACAGTCTTCTGTATTCACATGACAAACCCCGCCCCTCCCACCCCGCCACCTCCTGAACTTGTCTCCATTTGGAAGAATCCAGAGGTCGAAATCAGCCCTCTTATCCCTTCCAGCGACATTACCGTACTATGGGCCATTTTAAGATAAGGACCAGTGCTGCGAAAACAACAGGCTAATCTAAACCTACAAAGTCCAAGGTCCTTAATTCGATTCCCAGTCAACCACAGAAGTAACTATACAATTGTTGGTAAAGTGGCGAAACGTTTCTTGTAATTCTTTATTGTCAATTTTTGTAAATTAGCTAGCAAAGGAAAAACAATAGCAATTTATCTTTAGCCTAAGATAAGCTATAGAACTAATGTCACTGAGGCAGCTATCATAGTTAATACGGAAAATAACAACCGAGCCACGAAATTACAAATTCGAACACCATCATTTGTATTACACAATGGTCACTTTTAGAACAGTTTTTAGATTATAGTCACCTTTGATACAGTTACCATGCCTCAAATGTAATTTGAGTCAGTCTCTCTGAAGTGACAACTTTATTCTGATGCTCTGGTATTACATCGGGTCTTTTTGCTATTAGAGGCAGACTATTCTCAAGTTAAAGCAAGGATGCAAAGTATTTATGAATTAGTAAAGAAATTAGTTGTAGTTTTATATTCATATGTATGTATACACACACACACACACACACACACACACACATATATATATATATATATATATATATATATATATATATATATATATATATATATATATATATGTTTGTGTGTTTGTGTTTGCAAATTTCCCTGACAAGTAAATTTATCATTGCAATAGTTACGAACCAGGCTAATGAAAATATATTTATAATACTTATTTTTTATCTAATAATAAAGAGTATGAATTAAAGACAACTCAACATTAGTTAGTTTGAAAAAAACGTTGCCTATGAGCAGTCCTTTCGCGAAAGCTTTCTTTGAATTTATTATTCAAATTATAGTATTCTTTTATATGTAGATAATGTGGGCTGAGTGAGCATTTCCATAGAAAAAAAAACAACAAAATTCCATGATTCTTCTTGTATAACGAAGGCATTGCAAACCAAGACTGGAAAGATTGGACTGAGAAATGCTGGAATGAGTAAAACAAACGGCTTTCACGAGAGGCTGTCATTAGTATTATTATAATTTTATCTGACTGAACAGCCATTGCAATGCTCAAGTCAAATAAGCCCAAAGGGATGGAAAGCTATCAAGAAATGTCTGTCAATATTTACCTTTCCTCCTGGAGTTTTTTGTGGAGATTTCGACCTGGGACTGGTTTTCCCCCTTTTGAACCTTTTCTTCTTTGCCCTCCTCTTCCTCTTCCTCTTCCTTTTCCGGGAGGATAAGCATCTGACGGGGAATCTCTGTGACGATTATAAGAAATGCCATGAACAGTTACAAAAAGATATCAATATTACAGACTTTAAATAATACTAATATTTTTGCACAGGAAGCGAAGATTATCAACAACACGCATATATACATATTTATATTTATAAAAATAAATAAATAAATATATGTATATATATGTATATGTATGTATGTATATATATATATATATATATATATATATATTATATATATATATATATATATATATATATATATATATATATATATATATATATATATATATATATATATATATATATATATATATATATATATATATATATATATATATATATATATAAATACTTTCAGCTGTCTGCGCTATCTAAACAATTTGTGGTCCACCTCTTCATTTATATAAACCTTGTTATCACTCCTCGTAATTTTCCACTTTTCCTTTTATTTTCTTTCACCACATCCTTCCATGAGAGTGGGCTAACTAAACTTGTTTGTTTTGTTTAATCTAACTTTGACTTCTGAAGATAGTTGCCCTCTCCTCTAGATCTCTAGATCTCTAGATCTTTTGCTCTGCTACTTTTCTTGACAACCGACACTGAATCAGCAGCTTTCATTCCTACCTGCTTCTGTTATAATAATTATGATTATGTTCCAGGAAGAATGAATATCTTCCATTATCCCTCCATCCATATCAACAGTCAATGACACAGCATTGCGGTTTCCTTTTACACATATAACCTTTCTCTTGGTCACCCTTAATACTATTTCGCTATTCACCTCCGTTTCTCTTCGCACTTGCTGATGGAAACTGTACCATTGGAAAACATCAGCCAATCAGCACCTCATTCATGAGCCCTTATTGTCATCATCCTGTCACGCTGAACCTGTAAATTCTGGCATCACTTTATCCATAAAGATATTAAAGTTATTCACCCATCTGCTGGAACTTGGCTCTTTGTCACTATGATACTATTAGTCTTGAAGATTTGCTTTACCATTTTGTCATTCAGTTTTATGAGCGTATAAGTGCGATATGACGAAGATCAGAATGGTGTTACTGAAAAAATCTCACTAGTTCTTACGAACAGCTATGAAGTAGGAATGAGTATAAGGATGGAGAGAGTAGATCTCCACATATTTTATAATGCACCAACCATCTGAAACGACATTGGCCAAGGACAGAAAATGCTAAAAAATTTTCTTATCTACACCACTCTACACTGTTCCATACACACTAAGAAGCATCGAACAGATTATTTTGTAGGAAACTTCCTAAACAATAAAAATGTTCAAGAATCAAAGAAAACTCCAACTTAGGATGACTGCTCTCATAAAAAATTCTTGATATTCCTTCTGTAGTTCGGTTCCTGCAGTTTCCTAGTGTGCTTCTAGAGATGCCTTCCTATTAAATCATTTATGCTCATCCAGCCCTTAGGGCTTCACAAACAATTGGTTCTTAGCCACGTAAAATAAATCTAATCCTTCGGGCCAGCCCTAGGAGAGCTGTTAATCAGCTCAGTGGTCTGGTTAAACTAAGGTGTACTTAACTTATTGACAAAAGCTTGTTGGAATGGAATATACAATATAAAATATAGCAAAACGACATTCAGTCATTTTGACCACACATACCAAATCAACCCTGTGGGCAGACTGCAGTAAGAGATAGGATGCAATAACGAAGCTTTTTCCAGAAACATTCGTCTTTTTTAAATAAGAGACAAGACTCTTACCATGCTGTCATTAAAGAAATGGTTTACTGTATTTTATTGTCATGCTAACATATCTAGCTAAGTTAAGGCTAATTTATTTTTCAGACGTGTTTATTCATCTCTTTTTATCGACATTACATGTACACACTCAAGATCATTATCAGGGAAATCGAGCGCTATGTACACATAAGCAAGTTCTTTTTGCAACCCATATATGTATTTCAAAGGTTACATAGAAAAACAATTTCCAAGTATCATTAAGAATCTAGTAAAAGAAAGCGAACAAGTTATTTCTGACCGCAAATATAGTATTGGTATGAAAATAGCAATGCATACTAAAATACCATGACACTGTATTCCCTAAACCTGGAAGAGAATGGGATTATTATTACTTCAATAGAAAGGTTGCGAATAGGCTAAACTGCTTCAAAGAACCAAAACATCAATAATTGATAAGGCGGGTTCACACATACACACAAGGAAACATGAAAGCTACAAGAAGCATAAACGCAAGCGTTGAGCGCAAAGAATTTGCAGCCAGCATTCTCGTGCTGTACAGTAGGCCAGAGGATAACTGAACGAGTCGAGACCTCTTACCGTAGACTTTGACATTGCCGTTGGTTTCGCCGAACGAATTCTTTGCATAGCAGCCGTAGGTCATGTAATCTTCTGGTTGGACGTTCTTGATCTTGAGACGCATGTAGGCCTTATACCCGTTCTCCGCTACGATGCTGTCGAACCTCCCGCCTATGCCAGCAAGGGCAATGAAACAAGAAAATAGGATCGTTGATAAGAGGTGCAGTTATCCACAAAACTGATTTTTTCCCCTAAATCATCGGATACCCTGAACGGAGATGATGATTATGTTTACTCCATTTCTATGTAACTTCTGTAACTAAGAGATCCGATAAATGCAAAATCATTAACTCTTGAAATGATCATATCACAACCGTCATGAATCATTTGGGTTACTCTTGTGACAATTTGCTGACAAGAATTCATTTCCTCATGGAGAAAGTCTGTGCACTACAGCTTTCGGCTTATCGTTGTATTTCACTTTGATGTGGACGACACCATTAGAAATTTAAGCATGGACTTAATTAACAATGAAAAGAAAATAGTATATTGATGAGGTGGTGCATGAAGTTGATTTAGACAATGACTTCAAGAGAAGTCCTGACAAGCATTTAGCATTGCCATATAACTGATAAAATTACTCTTATAAATACATTTACCATTTTGAACATTATGTATGGGGGCAGTTGCATGATCTGTATCATGACCAACATGATTGGTTTCGGTTTTGTTATAAATAATAGTTTATGGCTGTTCCCCCAATAAGGTCATCAAAAGGTATCTCTAATGTCACTTGTTATTAAGTCGTTTCATAACGTATTCAGGCATTTCACTTACTTGAATGAAGCAGTAATGTACTTAATAATATCCATTTCGCAAAATATATCAATGAGAACTCTGTGTATAGACCATGTTCATATACGTTTATATAACTCTGATAGCACTGATTTAAACTACAGTATATGGTCGTCAGCTGGGAACATACAGTACTGTACAGGCTATTCTTTCGGTAACGTTGCTCCGTATATATGGACACAAAATGAACAAAGTTGTCTTCGCTTTTGTTTTGGGTAAACTCTGACATCATGATGCAAAGTATGCCAGATATTGTGCCTGTGTAATAGCGTATTTGCGATACCAAAAATAATAAGTTTTGGGAGACTTGCAAGAATAATACGTTTGGGTCTCTGAGTTGCCAAATCGTATATTTAGATGCAACACTAATGAAAAGCTGTTATTTCACTTCTGAAGAAGACTGTACACATCCTATTGTCATTCTGAGCTCTGATTTAAAAAGTTTACACATAACATCCAAACATGGGTAGCTGAGTGAACAACCAACGCGGAGATTCTGTCAAAACCATTATGAACTGTGAGCGAAAAAGTCATGAAATTACATTTAACTATTGGCCATTTATTATGGGATAGATGTTCTAGTTTGTGTATGGAGACTGACGACTTGAAAGAGGAAAAAGTAAAATTTTATCATTTTCTTTTAGTTTTAATTAATTTTAATTTCATTACACGTATTAGGGAAAAAATGTATAAACGGAAAACAGTATTCAGGAAACCTTCTGAGTAATTGTTTAAAATTGTTGCGCTGCGATTTGAAAACATACCTGAAGCTTTGATACTGAAATCAAGCCTTGTCATGAACTTGTATTGGAATATTCTTTTAGTATATCTGGATGTCGGTGGCAAGGTGGGAGCTTTATCCTCATGGCCAAAGAGCTCGAAAAATTTCTTCCTATCTGTAGCCATTATGATTTATACTTTTGTCTGATGACATCCTAATTGTATTTATAAGCCCTATTGGTACTTTAGTGTCCGTATCTTGTCAGACGCCAAGATGCCAGTACAGCTTTTCTTCCATTCCGTAAAACGCAGGAATTAAATAAGTTTCATGGCGGTTTGTATTAGTGTTTTCCTTCATGTTTCTACCTTTCTGTCTAATCCTAGGTGTTAATTTTTTTGTTTACTGATTTGTTAGTTACTCACATTATTTACCTGTGATTTCGTTCCAACTATATTCTTCTATATTTTTAGCTCTCTCGTTCCTCGTATATAGGCATTTTATTTTATAGAGTCTTTCTTCGCCAGCTAATGAACTCCATAACTCATTACACATGAATGTGGGGTTTAAACAACGATAATTATACTATGCGACCTCAGATATCAAGCATCAGTAACTTTGTCGCTGCGAAGCAAAAGGAGAGTGGCGTATCGGTGTGGTATACTTACTGGAAAGGATCATTTGACCTTTTTCGTCAGTCCAGTAATTGATTGATCGAGGGAAAGCTTCGGTGTGGCACTCAAGAGTAACATCCATTCCTCTTGCGACGCCCACAAGCTGGTTCGGAATCCACAGGACAGGCTGAACTGAAAGAAAATATGACCTTATCATCAGAATCTGTTTTCTTCAATGTATATGTCGCACGCTTTTCCGTCTGGTGACCTGAATGTTGCTTGTACTTGTTGCACCAAAGGCCATCCAAGGTTCTGAATTATTGATGCATTTTGGTCAACAAATCCCTTGCTTTTGACGATTATTGATTAACCTGGAAAAGAAACCATTTGTCTCAAAATGCCCAACATAGGATATATCTGAAAACCTAACATTTTTCATTATGTCAAGGTAAAACGCAAACTAGGCCGAAGTAGGTAGTGATGCACCTCTAGGAAAAGAGAAAACAGGACCATCCGAACTCAAGCTGGTTTCAATGATATAATTAACCAGCTCTGATAGAACCAGTGGATATACACCTCGTTCTTCGCTGTGACATTGTTCTTTCTCAAGATTTCTAAGATAGGACCTCCCTCTATTGTAAAGGCAAGTGAGACATACAAGATGTTATTTCATCTCTTGTGCAATTGCATCACCTGCACCTAATTTTGCCGATAATTTACCATCATTAAGTGTGTGAGCGCACTCATGTAGTCTCCTGTTGAGATTCATCGTCATTAGTCGTCGAAGATCTGATACAGGTGCGACATTTTCACAAAAAATGCACGCTTCATTGTCATGACTCATTTGATGCTGTTCAGCATGCTTTCCCTGTGGTTCACTACCTTCAACTGTAGATCTTCGTTTTATTGCACGATCAAGTTTTGCATTATTAAACATGACCCTACAGCTCTTGTATTTTGCCATGTTTTGTCACAGTGTTGCCTCTATGCCACTGCCTTCATCCAGCCTTGCTGGGTCAAAGTTAAGCAGCATTTCACCAATCTCCTGGAACAATGTTCAGGATTATGATGTACAGAGGCCAAGGTTGAAGTTATACCTTCATTTTTCTT
Organism: Macrobrachium rosenbergii; assembly: GCF_040412425.1. Classification (NCBI taxonomy): domain Eukaryota; kingdom Metazoa; phylum Arthropoda; class Malacostraca; order Decapoda; family Palaemonidae; genus Macrobrachium; species Macrobrachium rosenbergii. The sequence continues at coordinate 1,879,692 of NC_089751.1, forward strand.
GTCTTCCTGGCAAAGACAACATTTGCTCCAGTCGGTCTTCCTTTTGCCTGTGATTGAATTTACACTTGCCATTATGAGCTCTTGACTAAAGCTGGGGGCTATCCTTTTACTACCTTAATATGATATGCACATTGATGTATGGGATACAGCTAGGTTCGGTCACCCTACACCTAGCCCGATCATTCTTCCAGTGCCATTTAAGTCCTGTGTGATCTGTACACCATCCAAGTAAGTACATGGACAAGCCATGTAGAGCCCCACTTACCCTTGGCTCAGCTCTCCCGCGCTGTCACCTCCTGTCAATTCAGGCACGGCTGTCTAACTAGACCTACCAACTATTTGTACACTTTCTATCAGCTAATTGATATGGGGCTATTAGGCAGCATTTGGGACACTAAACTACTAAACTACACTAAAGCAAAGCTAGGTACAGTGTAAGTAAAGAAAGATTAGCTGACACTGAACCCCATGGTGAGTTACACAGCAGTGAAGTCACCAGTGTGCCCTGGTTGTGCGCTGACATCCACGCTTTAAACTAAAACTAAAGATAAAACCACCACCAAAATTATATATAGACTTACAAACTATTATATTGAAGAGGAAGACATTTTTCCATGCCTACTGAATCCTGAGACACGATTATTTAAGGTTTATGGGTGCCATATTAGGTGCCATCTTTCTTTATATATGCTATATGAAATCTTCAAAAGAAATACATTTTACTTTTGTCTGGTGACTCCGCATGAAAACATGAACAGAGGCACACGAGTTCCATGTTAAAACCTTGACTAGCGGCCATCTTGAAAAACGGCATCCATTTTGTAATTTTGAGTGGAACCTAGTAATTTTCAGAAAGTGGCCTATGGAGAAGATATGTACCAGATTTCATGCTTGTATCATTAACTGAAGCATTTTAGTGAAAAAATTATTTTATCTGCTGCACTAAAGAGAGGAGGAATAATACAGAGATACTAGTAGAAAAGCTTAAGGAGAAAGATCATTCAGCTATGTAAGATACTATGGCAAATAAAACAAATCAACTGTTCCACGACAACCACCACAATTAACATGAAAAGTGAAACTATGAAAGAAATCAGGAGCTTTTGTACACATACACAGTTAATTTTGTTTTAGGATGACCTTAATTTAAAGAGATAGGGGCAAGTGGGAGAAACCCTGTCGTTCTAGCGGGGCACGGAAATAAAATGACGTGACATGAAAATCTTGAAATGAAATTTTAATAGTAAAAAGAAGTACATAGCTGTTACTGACTGAAAGCTTATGATACCTAAACGTAATTTAGAGTGTTGAGCAGTCTTTCAGCAACAATCTATCATTTCAGAGATATTTCCCAGTCTTTTCAGAGTGCTCCTCTGTGACGGTAGACGAAATGATAATAAAAAAATCTGAATACAGTATCATGGTATCATTTTTGAGATGACAAGAGTAGCACCGACAAGGTGAGAAATAACGAACTATTAAGATGGTTGAGGATGTTGACTTTGGTTTGATATCTGAGAAAAGGCATTCAGGCATTAATCTATCATTCATAATGTATTTAGAACCTTAGAACTTTTAAATTTAACTATATAAAGTTATCAGTAAAGTCAACTTAGACATCAGAGTGCTTATTGGGAGGTTCAACGAATGCCAAACTGAAAGGAAAGGATTTTTAGTGCGATGTGCTGTGTTCAACTAAAGATACAAACTATACAAAAGCTCTAAACGATCATAACTATTTTATATATCGTACAAAACGGGCAGAAAATCTCTTCCCTGATTTTGCATTCCAAAGGAAAATATTTTAATAAAAAATATCGAAGAAAACATAAACAGCAAAGTCACAAATAACAAAGGCCACCGTAAACTGGAGAGAGAGAGAGAGAGAGAGTTGGGTTAATAATGAGGTCATTAGTGATGTTAAGTACCTGTTGCGCATTAGGGGTCCATTGATCACCGCATACAGATTGGGAAAGCGTCGAATTCAAGGTAATCGTCGTATAGCTAAAATGAAAATCGTTCTAATGAAGTCTTTAGGCCAAGTTCTCTTTCACATGGTTCCATATATTATGGGTTATGTGTGTGAATTCTAAGTCTTCTTTTATTAAGAAATGACAACAGTGATCCTGTTGCGTTTGTATTCGATTATATAAATAAGTTCATATGTACACACGTTCGACAGTTTCACTTATATTTTCCTTCATCTATTCTCACTTAGTACACCTATGCTTAAAAGTGACGCTGCCTGACTGCATAGGATTTCATTCAAAATCACTAACTGGCGACTAACATGCTGCAAATTTATCTCTTCTTTGAAAGCGAATACACTATTATTAAAAAAAGGAACTTTATATGTTTCATAAGAGTGAAATCTGTCATATATATCAAAACTGTCTTCTTCAATCTTATATTCAAATGCTAGAATAATAATAAAAAAATTCAAAACACTGATATTGCTTGCATCGCAACAATTAATTTTGAATAGTCCTACTTAATTATCTTTCCACCACAGTGCTGAAAGTTATAAATAAATAAATAAATAAATAAATAAATATAAATATAAAAGAATTACTGTAGCTAAAATGGGTGGACTTAGCTTGTGTGGTGGCAGCAACATGAACCACCTGGAACGTTAGGTATACAATCTTTATAGACTATGAAATAATTTTGAAAATATTTATTTTGCATTTGTCATAGGAATATTTGTATTCTCATCAACAATGAAATTATTTTAGCGATAAATGTCCAGAACTCAATATGAAGGTTTCTTTGCGATGAATGTACTTGCAGTTACACATTGAAACCATTACGCCTATTTAACACACATACACACACACACACACACACACACACACACACACACACACATATATATATATATATATATATATATATATATATATATATATATATTATTCAGAGGATGAAACTTATTCACATGGAAGATGGCCACGGGTGCCATTGTCTTGAAATTCAAGCTTCCAAAGAGTATGGTGTTTATTAGGAAAGGGTAAGATGAGGTAAAAGGAAATACATAATGTATGTATGCACAGATGTATGTATGTATGTGTGTACCTTTTGGATTTTTTCTTTAAAAGTTTTTTGAATAACTTCCAAACCCGTATTACAGAATTTGAAGGTTTTCAAAGGTAATTTTTAAAACTTTGCTTTAAACTTTATTGCAGGAAAAGGAAATTCGTTCCTTATACAAAATCCACCTTGAATTGGGACACGAAATTTGTGATTGTCATGAATGCAAAAATCCTGTGGGATTAATTTAGGTCGGCCGGTTGGCTTGTCCATTAGACCCTGGGGGAAACAGACCCCAAGGGAAGAATATTCCTTCCTCTCTTCTTGTTTCTTCTCGTTCCTGATTTCTTATCCTTACTCTTTTGCACCTTAAATTATCAGCATCCCCTCTTCTATACGCCATTTTATTATTTTCTTTAAACAGGGGTTTCCTTTTTTGTTTCTCTTTTTTGTGTCTAAGTCTTTTTCTTTTCCATCTTTTGTGAAATTACATTTGCTTATGTTTCTATCAGTTGTTGGCTCATACATCTTTTTCTATTTGATTTAATGCTGCTGTTGAACTTGTCCTTTTTGTGATTTCGACTTAGAAGACTTTACATACAAGCAGTTTTATATAAGTAAAACTTATATTTACTTCCAAAACTATACATAATTATACATAAGTATCTGTAAAAATTTTAAGAGGAGAGAGAAAATATGAATATTCAGGTTTTCCTTTTCCATAACAGCATTTGACAAACCCTTAAGCCGAAGCATTCTAGTTCTCACTGAAATTACAGAAGTAACGAGGTTTGTAATATATTAGCCTTTGTTTCATATGACTTATGTTTCTAAGAATTTGACGCTTTGAGACTTATTCTGGGCTTAGTTCTCAGAGAAAAAAATACTTGTACTTGTGTGCATTTATATATAGCACACACACACACACACACACACACATATATATATATATATATATATATATATATATATATATATATATATATATATATATATATATATATATATATATATATATATATATATATATATATATATATATATATATATATATATATATATATATATATATATATATATATATATATATATATATATATATATATATATATATATATAGAGAGAGAGAGAGAGAGAGAGAGAGAGAGAGAGAGAGAGAGAGAGGACTGAATCACTGGAATTTACTTTGCATTTTATTTTTTAAGTTTCATTTGGATTTTCCTCATTTGTGACGAAGTATGTTATTCATCTATTTCTTTCAAGTTCATTGTATTTTGGTTAAATGAGTTACGCAGCTTAAATTAAGCGTTCTGCTCTTAATTACTAATTGGGTTTCTGTCGCAGAACAAAGAAAAGATACTGAAATTTCATTGTCCCTTTTTCTTATTCTTTTAAATCTAGAAAATGTGTTTTGGTAAAAAAGAACCCATTAATGTAATTGAATATCTTCTTTTACTCTGAGAATGGTGGCGACCTATGTTTACCTTCAGCGTTTGGGGAATACTACCTCTTAAGAAATAGAAGTTTTCCACGTCATTTTGCTTTATCTTTTTTAAATACTATTCCAAACAATACCTACATATGTACACACACACACATATGTATACAATATATATATATATATATATTGTTACATGTCGGCTTTGGCTGATGAGTTTATTAATTAATTAATGTAATTTATGTAGCCCTGCACACAACATAAATAGAGGATTAGAAAAGAAGATTGACCAAAGGGTCTTTGCTTCCTCCACTAGAGATTTGGGAGTGAGGCTTGAAAATGTGAACAAGGCTGTAAACTATTAAAAAAGTTAAGTATATCTTAGTTTAACCAGACCACTGAGCTGATTAACAGCTCTCCTAGGGCTGGCCCGAAGGATTAGACTTATTTTACATGGCTAAGAACTAATTGGTTACTTAGCAATGGGACCTACAGCTTATTGTGGAATCCGAACCACATTATAGCAAGAAATGAATTTCTATCACCAGAAATAAATTCCTCTAATTCTTCATTAGCCGGTAGGGGAGTCGAACGCTGGGCCAACAGCGTGCCAGGCGACAGCTCTATCCACCCCTTCAACGAAGAACCTGTGTATACTATTAAAAAACATGCAGTAGGGCTGCAGTGGCGGCCCAGCCAACTAACCGTCAGCGATGGCCAGGCTGGTTGCCTCATAAGGAGGAACGAGTCTGCCAATAACTATAGCCCCAATCACCCCAAGGACAATAACAAACTCCACACCATGACCAGAAATCTCCTACCTTCTTCAGGATTTTCCCGAAGTGTTCAAGGGTGACCCCCAGTATGACCTCACGCGCCCCACAAAACACCATCCTACAGTCCACTGAAACCTCATCCTCTATCTGATGAGAAGAAAGTACAGCTGTGATTTCATCACTGCCAACGTTCAGATGCCTCAATTTGGTGTCGTTTTCCTCAGGCACTACAGGCTGCTCATGGATGTTGCCCACCACTGCCTCCTGGACTGGCCTTTTAAATGGGCCCCTTCTCCATGGACCCCAAGCTGCCGCCTGCCTCACAGTAGGGTCCATAGATGTACAGTACACCACCTGCAACAGACTCCTGGGATACCAGCATACAGCTTACATCCCTGCTGCCACCAACATAGTAGAAAAAAAAAAAAACCACTGATCCCTTAGTTGCTCCAACCATGGGTCTAACTACACTGGTTCCTCCTTGGCACGTGCATCACCCGAAAGAAGCAGTAAACACCCATCCCGCCAAAATAATGCTCCCACCCGGTGATGTCCGCTGCCCTGAAGAATTATCAAAGGTCTTACTTGGGAAACTTAGAGCCCCCCCGCCCCCGCCATCCCCATCTCCATCGTCTCCAGATTCGGGTGGCAATCCAACCGATGCCTACAGCAAACCTAAAACAAAGGGTTATCAGCGCAGATAACAGCCAAAAAGAGAGAACGCATATGCACCTAATTCACTCATTCAAAGGTAAATAAAAAGACCGCGAAACCATCCAGTGAAAAACCTACACATTCATGTTTTTTTTTTATTATATTGCAAACATAATGAGTGCGGCCAACATCCAAGCAGTGAAAAATATGTATCAGACAATACAGATGATAAACGCATACACCAGTTATGACATTCATTGAAAACAAAGTGTATGAATGTGTCTGAACAGTGGCATAAAAATTTTCATTAAGATTGTTGTATGTATATTATTGTTCATTGTCATACTTTGCCATTGTTTATGTCATTGTTTACTTGCGCACCATATTTTAAATCGAATCTATTCATATCTCTTTGTTGTTCTGTTGTTTTGGTGTTTTGTACATTGATACATACCTGCATACAATTTCTTACTTTATATCCTTTTCACAACTTTTTGAAATTTCCGCCGATGTTGACCCAAATATCATTTTCAATATGTTTGTACCTCTCTGTGCTTTACCAATGGTTACATCCGCATCATTTTTACTGTGTATGTATCTGTTGGACGAAATATCCGTAGTATAAGGTATACTGTACCCACAATAATTACTCTAATATCCGTTGTGTATTTTTTTAAAATTTTACAGTGTACACACTGTATTTTTGCCATCATATCAGCACCAATAGCACACAACTTGCTAACAGTGTGGAATGGTCGCACATATCGTTGTCAAAACCACAGTTATTAATTTTTTGTGTTTAATCTTAAGACTATTCTCAGAGTTCGAGTCTCCGGCCGGCCAATGAAGAATTAGAGGAATTTATTTCTGGTGATAGAAATTCATTTCTCGGCATAATGTGGTTCGGATTCCACAGTAAGCTGTAGGTCCCGTTTCTAGGTAACCAGTTGGTTCTTAGCCACGTAAAATAAGTCAAATCATTCGGGCCAGCCCTAGGAGAGCTGTTAATCAGCTCAGTGGTCTGGTTAAAGTAAGGTATATTATTTAATTTTCTCGGTGACTTATCACCATGCCCATCAACATTGTAAAACATTCACTTAATTATAATTAACACGAATATTATTATTTCTCATATGTCATGGTACGTTATAAATACGAGCATGATTATAATAGTAAAATTGCCCACATGGTTTGGTAGTGCGTGTCATTCCTCCCATGAATTCCTCTGTTTTGTTTTTCTTTTATGGAGGGTGGTTGGGGAGAGGGGTGGGGTGTTTGCTGTGCGGTCCACGCTAGACTGCCACACCGGACTTAGCAGCTCCTATGTCCTCTCAATTTCTCACACATCTGCTTATAATAAACACAATCCAATTATGTTCTTTGGAACTTATATTTCTCTTATCTGCACGTTTGGAAAGTTCCATGGCCAGCTAATCAAATATGTTACTGCCACCTTACCATAATATCCTCATTTTACCAAATGGTTCTTAGCCACGTAAAATAACTCTATTCCTTCGGGCCAGCCCTAGGAGAGCTGTTAATCAGCTCACTGGTCTGGTAAAACTAAGGTATACTTTTTTTATCCTCATTTTACTTACCCAGCTTTTATTCTCAAAAGTCACTTTTACATGGACTGTCAAATTTAAATTAATCCTTTCCACTCTTGCTTTATTTTGATCTCTAGCTCTTCTTTTTTGTGCCCCAAACTTCAAAGCCATTTCTTTTCATGACTTGAAAAGGATCAATTTCATGGGTAAACTTGGACAATTCACGCAACACATCAGTTGTAACGGGAGGATTAATGTATCTGAAATGCTGGTAAAACATATTATGAATAATCCAGTCGTACTTCAATTTATATCTCATCAGCTAAAATAATTCGTAGGACAAGAAATTTGACGTGCACGTGTGCTCAATTTGTAAAGGAGATATTGAAAGAAGAGATATCTTAAATACTTTTCCAATTTCTTATATAGCCACAAACCTTAGATAAACTAAGAAAACCAGAATTTAGTGATGAGATTTGCTTTTTGGTGATTGTTTAAAACTTCTGGGTTTGACAGCTTATTTTCCTGAATCAAAAGGCGGAACTGTTTATCTAACGAAATACAAACACATATTTCATGTTAATAAGACGAGAATTCTAACAATATTTACTTACACTGGACCTGAAGTAGGATTCGCTTTGAGACTGACGGAGGGACGTCATTGGAGGCGATGCAAAGGTAAGCTCCCATGTGTAGTCGGGAGACAGTTGGAATGTGAAGAACCTCAGAGTCCGTCACTTTCACTGAAGGGGGAAAAAAAAGATGCCATGTAATACTAAAAGGAACAACATTCATCACATTTAAGTTTACAGAACAACTGGAGGATTCCGCCGGATTCGTTTGGGGAAAAGTTACTCCAAACTGGAAGAGACAATCTTATTGTAAAAAGTAGCGCATGGAAGAACCCAAAAACGAATTGGATATAGGATTACAACAAACACTACAAAGCCTTTAGAGAAAAGTGATAACTTTTAAAGCTATTTGAATACCCAATAAAATAAAGGTCAAATGAAGGAACAGAAAATAGAATAGCTGTGCTGAAGTTCTAAAGGGAATGTTTTTGCAATGTAATGAGGGAAGTCTAGTTTACAGTAAATGATAGTATGGTAAAAAGGCATCATGACCATAGCATTCTGAGGGCAGAAAAGATAAAATGTCTTACGGCTCAAATTTTTACTGAATTCTTTAGTTAAACGGAAGGTTATATCATGCACTAGGTCATCGAGCTGAAAACCCCTACGCACGCAACTTTTGAAATCAGAAATTATTACCAACAGGTCTTACTAACCTCGTCTTTAACCACATTGCGGAAGGTGAATAACTTACTTGCCTGGTTACTAAAGATGAAACGAAAATTACCGCGATCTCTTGGTCATGACCAAGTGTATGGTGTCTACAGTTTATCTCTGTATCAGTCTCTTTTCACGTGCAGACATGTGACTTTACTTATAGCTAGTGAAATGAACATGGTAACGTACAGTGACGTAGATTGCTGTAAGGGGGAGGGAGCGAGTAATGTTATAATTTCTGACAGATTCATATTTGGACTACCTATAGCCATGCAGCCTTACGCATTGTGTTACAGTCCTGTACCACCTGCAAATGATCCATAGACCGTGTGTCAAACATAGATTCTTGCCTTTAAATCATCAAATTAAGGATTGAAAATTAAGGATTGAAACTCCAAAAAAAGATCCTGACGTACTTGCAGACTTTTGACAGAAAAACCGAACAAAATTATAATTATACACACAGTCTACCTTGTTCTGAAAAAGACCTCAGAAGGTTTGAGAGCGCGAGTTTTATGGATAAATCTTAATTCTGAACTAAAAACTCCGAGAGTTGGATAATGTCCGTCATCAAGTATGGATGAGACTGACAGCATTAAGCTATTTGTCTGTCCGTCAGTCTGTTAGTTTGAGAATCTGCCGAGCTGTGCATTTGTTATTCCATCTTTTTCTCTGTTAGGAGAATTATTAATGAACGAATGAACACATTTGAGGAAACTTGTTAAAACATACAAGGGTTAATCTTCTCGAGCTGATTAGCGTTTTGGGGAGAGTGGTCAAAGGTTAAAGAGTAAAGGTCTCCTACCAGCAATTCTCTAATAACGGGATCACCAAGTTGAACCCTTAAATGCTCAAGGTCTAGGTCACAAAGTTTTGGTGATTCACATGCTTCATAAATGTCGATATAGTCATGATATATTCGTACTAATATATATAACGGTGGAACAGTATTAATTAAGTTTACCAAACATGACTCGTAAAAGGCCAAAAAACCAGAGACAGATTTTCGTTGTCGGACACGTTTCAAAGTGAGCAATTTTTTGTCATATATGAACACAGGACAACAATAATTCCCGAATAATCGAGTTTAGCAAGTTTGACAAATCAAGGGCAAAAGACAGACTTTTTGCCATTTGAAATGCTGCAAATCCAACTACTGTACTTACCTGCAGTATCTATAAAGTTTCCAATTACAATGGGTTTCCTCTTAAGCTTATTACGTTTGACTTGGTAAATAAATGAAAAGTTTGTGTTAGTTTACATGATTAAAATCCGACTAAGTTAGTATGCATTTTATCCTTTTTATATTGATTAATAATTTCGAGAATCACCAGGTTTGACTTTTAAAGCTGAACGATCTTCGTCTCAGATTAGGTTTAATTTTTTAATGATACGCTCTTGCGTGAGAAGGGAATTGGTAACGAGTTTTATATTTTATTAAAATGCTGAGTGTTACTGGGAGAATGTGTGCCCTTGTTTCGCTCTGCAATCATGCAGTCCCATAAATATCACAGGAATGAATCAAACAAAAACTTTCAGTTTTCTTCTGAAGATGGAAAGAGAAACCCACAAGCTTCCTGTGTATAACTTGTTTACTTGTAAATATTTACATATAGCTTTAATCTCGAGTACTTTCAGGTCCTAATTGTGATCCTTGAAAAAGGGTCACAGTTACGACCTGAAAGTACTCGAGATTAAAGTAATATGTAAATATTTACAAATAAACAAGTTATACACAGGAATCTTGTGGGTTTCTCTTTATCACAGGAATATCATCAGTACTTGATGACACGAGGGATGGATAAAAACAAAATGAGCAAAGGGAAATTGAGCCCTAAGATTCTCAAAAAGACCATTGCATTGAGGAAATATTTCGAAAAAGCGTCTTTGTTTTGCAATGTTATCGATTAAAACATATTTATTCTGAACATAGTTTTCGTTGCGTCTTTACTGTAGGTGCAGGCAGAACGCGTTCCCAACTGGCAGAAAAATCAATGTTTCGGGCATGACCGTTTCTGCTAAGACTAGTGAGGCTCTGCAACCTGCATAAGGAATGCTACCTTTTTGCCTGCATGAAGGGGGTGGATAAAGTAGTTCTAATGAACCAGTTTCTTGGCGTCGTTATCTCACTGAAAGGGAAGAATGCATACCTTTGAAATTTTATATCATAGTCCTGACTTTGTACGTCTGATACGGCTCAGTAAAATGTGACGCTTCTCAATATCCATGTTAAATCAGTGACGTTAAATGAAATATGCAGACGTTTGCAGTTTACCTCAGACGACTCCTTTCTTGTTTCATATCTTATTTCGTGAAAACCGCTCACTGGGTTATATGATTTTCAGTTTTCCGTGGAAGTCAGTATTTTTTTTTTCTTATGAAACAGTTTTAATTCGTAACCAGGGCTAAACACCAGTAGGCAAGTTACAAAAAAATATCTAAATATAAGGAATCCAAGACTGTATACTATACTGCAGCATTTATATATACTTATACTACATGGTCCACATAATATATACGGCACAAACTACTCCTGACTTTTCATTCATCAATTGCTGCCTGGTACTAGAAGTTTTAGTGATATTTCGATGGGAATAAATGTGCCAGTCTGGTATATCAAAATCTGGAGGCAACACTAGAAGCATAACTTTAGTACTTACAAATCTGTTGGTATAAAACCTAGAGACAAATGTCTCTTCACCATCCTATCGATGCCGTCAAGGTGCCTAGATAACAAAGATCGCACGAAAATGTATTTTCCGGTTTATGCATTTGTTCAACAACCATTGTTACTCTAAAGAATAGTTGCAGACAGAAAAGGCACAGCTCATTCGGAAGTATAACTGCACTTATCGTGCAAGCTCACACTCAAATAAGGCCACGCATATAATCATGAAGATTATGATGAGCAATGTAATGTTAATACGATAAGAAACAACGAAAAGCAGCGTGCAAACGATTGAATAGGTTTTCGCAAAAACCCCGTTAACAGTGGTCTGGAAGAAGTGTGCCGTAGCTGTTTGTATATACCTCGTACAGAGCAAATAGATGAGTCCTTCCATATTTTACTTTTCTTTGGTAAATGTTTGATATTGAGATCTCATTATATTTACGTCTTTTTCTCCCTGTCTCTGTCTGTCTGTCTGTGTCTCTGTTTGCTAAAGTTCATCATCGTATTTGGTTATTCCTTAGGGGAACTTTCGTGCTTACTACGTTCCAGGGTTAAACTTTCCGACTCACTTTTTTATTTATATAAAAGCTTTATTGATTTACATCCATGCAGAAATCCTTCGCAACTTATTTCACCACAGTTAAAAGTTGGTCATCTTTTTTCTTTGGTAAATAAAGAGGATAAGCATAGAAATTACTTCATGACACAAAAATATATTGTAACTTAACTAGAAAAAGACCGGCTTTAATGAAGTACTTTTTTCTTCTCTGAATGGGACGTGTTCGTCTTCCTTTATTATGTTTTTTAACTGATATATATATATATATATATATATATATATATATATATATATATATATATATATATATATATATATATATATATATATATATGTGTGGGGCAGGGGGTCGGTGTTGGCAGCGGTCTCGTCTCTCAATTGAAAGGCCAGGTTCGATCATGATGTGAGTCAGAAATTTATTTCTTCCACATGTGATCGCGTGTTGATTATTTTATTATATATATATATATATATATATATATATATATATAAATATATATATATATATATATATATATATATATATATAATCAAAGCTACAAAACGTCCTTTAATATCAATTCGCTCTACCTCGAAATAATATATTTTCATATATGTTACATATATGAAAATATATTATTTCGAGATAAAGCAAATTGATATTAAAGGACGTTTTTAGCTTTCTGATTGTATATGAATCACGGTGATGTGATAAATAGTCATATATATATATATATATATATATATATATATATATATATATATATATATATATATATATATATATATATATATATATATATATATATATATATATATACATTAGTATATACAAAAGGTAAGAGAGAAAAAATGGGGCGTCATCAGTGTACAATAGATAATGTATTTGCCAAGGTGTCTTTACACAGAGAAAATAAATATCGTGACATGGCCTCTATGAATTTGCTGTAAACCTTTGTTTCCGTAAACATTACGATATAGCGAAGGGATTCAACTGGAATTTTGAAAGTTTCTGCTTGAACAACTGTGAAAAGGGAAAGGAGTATTGGCTGCGAAGCAAACGATGCTTATTTACATGCCTCTCGAGGCAATGATAATCATCATAAAATTGTTTTCTATGAAGACTGCAATAGGGATGATCAAGAAATCACCTTTATAATGATAAACCGGTACATCTGTCGTTTTATTTTCGAGCAATATAAGTATTCAACATTGCGGACACCAGTTGAAAAGGACAGACAAAAGAGAAATGACGGGTTTGCCTTTGGCGTCTTGTCCGGGGAAAGAGAGAGCTCCATGTTTTTCCGGCAGCGAGGAAACCCGTCATGTGGAGGCCTCTCGCGGCGAGCGTCGGAAACACTTTCCAGGTCAATCTGTTCACCCTTCCCTATCTCCTCCCTCCCCTCCTCCGCCTTCCGTTCGGCAAAGTAGGATATATATACAGCAGTCACAGGACGGAGTAGCGAACATATGTCCTTCACTTTTGGGGTATTGGCTAGGGTGGAAATGGCTTATAAATCCAGCTTGTAAGATTTATCCCTTAGACGTCGGGGGCGACAACATGGGGTAAGGGAAGATGGGTGGACCCGGAACGAACCTCGAAGGCTCCCAGAGCTCATCATCCGCCAGGAATTGGCATGGTGGCGGCAGCCATGACTTCGCCAGGCAGTCGGCTTTGAAAAGAAATTTTCTCTCGCAAAAGTCGGAAAGGCAATTCTTTCCTGCAAGTATTTTGACGATATCGGCTTTATCGCTGGTAGTGGGAAGGATCGCAAATTTGTCTCGATAAATGTTAAAGGATTTCATTCCGTCGGCTTCAAAGGGGCATTTTCATCCCCTTGATCCCTCCGCGTGACATCGTCACTCTCACCCACTGGACTGCAGCTCTGCTCACCCAAATAACTGGAGATGCTTCTCTTGTCTTCTGTACGAGGGATGCCAATAGATTGGTCCCCATAAACAGGAGTTCAACTTGAGAAGGGCATAGGAATCTAATATTCTTGTTTACTTAAACAACCGAAGGCCGTCTCCGCTGTGTCAGCCTTCTCTATCTTCTTCCCTGATTGCAATGCACAATTTTACATTCTCTCTTAGGGAAACAGGAAAGCAGGAAGTCCTCTAGAGGTAATTTGAGATTACTTCAAAACCTGAGAGACCATTAATTCTCAGTGTGAGGGTCTGCACATAGACGAATAATTAACTAGTGCTTAGGAAAGTAAAGCCCAAGGAATAAGGGAAACCAATGCAACTGAAATAATAATGGTCATTTAACTATAATCATTTTCAATTATGCAACAACTTTCGAGTGGTAAAAGGAATCATATGAAGCCAGTTTTCTACAGTAGAATCTCTTTACCATCATGTGATGACAGACAATAAATTCCCCGACACCTCCACCCCCTTCTCTCCCCACCCCCTCTCTCTCTCTCTCTCTCTCTCTCTCTCTCTCTCTCTTTGTTTGAAGCTGTAGCTGGTGTCTCTTTTGTTCATTATGCTTAATTTTATAAAGCATGTAAGGCCATTTATTCATTTAATTAATTATCGCATTACTGAAGTTGAGTAGACCAATCTTGTTTTGCGTAGACTGGACTCAAGTCTCATTAGTGATAGCAGGCTCCCTTAAATAAACAGTTACACGCAATCTTAAACGACCCCATTTTAAGGGAATGAGCAGTCATCCCATCAACAGAGTGCCGAATGAAGTTAGTTTCCCGCCTGAACCTCATGAGATGAGGGCAAGAACTCTACGGCAAAACCTCGCCTTGTTCAAAGCTTCATTTATCCAAGATGAAGAAAAAACTGGAGGTGGATTTGAAAAGCAATAATCCAGATCAATCCGTAAATTGGATTGAGACGTGAGAGACGCCGCAAAAGGAGCGCCTTGATATTAAGTAGCGGGGTCGGCCTAACCTGTCAGTAATGTTGGATCAACGTGCCCCAATGTCGTCCTCCGCCGGAATACCAATGGCTGTGCGCTGAGTCGTGGTAGTTGTTGTTGCACAGGGAGAGGAAAGAAAATAAGCAAAAAATAGTAACGCTCTGTCAAAACACGGAACATTATAGTGGAAGAAAACAAACCGAAAACAATTTCATATGATATGATATAGACATAGCAAATAAACAAAAAAATACTGTTCAATAAGACAAAAACAAATGGATTTTCATTTCCAGTTTCCAGTTGGACCAAATTTTGCAGAAAAAGGTAAGGAAGAAGAGAAACATCCGAAAAGTATACACCAGTTTTTCAAATTTCCAAGTCCCCTTTAAGTTTGTATGCAAGAAGTTAAGTTAAATGACACACACATATACACATATATATATATATATATATATATATATATATATATATATATATATATATATATGCGTGTGTGTTTTCATTTAAGTTCTTGATATATATATATATATATATATATATATATATATATATATATATATATATATGTGTGTGTGTGTGTGTGTGTGTGTGTGTGTGTGTGTGTGTGTGTGTGTCATTTAACTTCTTGCATGCAAACTTAAAGGGGACTTGGAAATTTGAAAAACTGGTGTACACTTTTCGGATATTTCTCTTCTTCCTTACCTTTTTCTGCAAAATTTGGTCCAATTGGAAACCATATATACACACACATATATATGTATATATATATATATATATATATATATATATATATATATATATATATATATATATGTATATATATATATATATATATATATATATATATATATATATATATATATATATATATATTCATAATTCTGACAAGTTATCATCCGTGACCTTTTTTGTTTTGTTTTATTTTTCTTTTAAAGTAAAGTAGCTGTCAAGGTTTTAGTTTCGGTCACGAAAAGTTTAGTTAAATTTTTGTCATTTTCCTAGTTTTCTTTGTATTATGTTGGTACTCCGCCCATGAGTTGTTTGTTTTCTTTTTTGCGTGTACAATTGTTTGTATGGATGCTGGAGTGTTGAGCAGCTTGACAGGTTGTTGTTAGGCCCGTTTGTTTACTTCTGCCATGGCGGGGCCTTTTGAGGGGAGTGTGTTGTTGGTTACGAATTACCATAAAGGAGAGCTGTTGCTCTCTCTCTACGCTGGAGAGACAGTTCGCCAAGGAGTTTCTTCTTGTGGAATTTTGCAGTCTCTCGGGGATTCCGCCTTAACAGCCTGGTTGACTGTGGTCCCAGGTCTTCTTACTTGTCCAGCTCTCTGTTGGCATACCTCTGCAGTCATATGGAGTGACCACTACTTGTGCCAGTCTTGGTGGCACGCCTTGCACGACTGCTTGTGTTAATACCTCTTTCCTGTGCTACTGCCGCCTCCTTGTGCTACTGTCCAGTGTTTTGCTGCTTACTTAGACTCTTGTGTTGCTGGTAAGGATTTAAATCTTGAATTTATTATTCTTTGAGGACATCGCTGATGCTGGTCAGCCCATCTTACCAGTGATTATGTTGTGATGACCTATGGCCTTGGGACAGTTGCACGGCCAAGCTCCTGAGTTCTGCTGCTTTCAAACAATTAACTTTCAAGTGCAAGTATTCATAATCAGTTGTATGTAATTTTTTGTTAATTAGGTTTAAGGTTGTTAATTAGGTTCAGGTTCTCTTCTGTCTTTCTCTTCAACTATCCTGCCATTGTGTGTGAGTTGTTCTCATCCTTTGTGTGATAATTGTGTTAGCGAGATTTTGTGCAGTGAAAGTGTTGACTTCTTTTAACCAGACTTTTCGTGGGTTTTGTAATAAACATTCAGCATCGAGTTCATAGTAATTTTACCCCTTTCTGAGTAATTTTGATTCCATTGATTGTTCCACGAGTGGTCAAACACTTAAGGCTATGTCCTGTGAGGTTCTGATTCCTTACGAGTGGTAAGAACTTGCAAAATTATTGTAACACAACAACAACGATCGTTACAATATACAATATATATATATATATATATATATATATATATATATATATATATATATATATATATATATATATATATATATATATATATATATATATATATATATATGTGTGTGTGTGTGTGTGTGTGTGTGGGTGCGTGTGTGTGAGTTTGTGTATGTACCAAATATATTTACTTATATATCTAATTTTAGTTAATCTTATGGAACATATTAGAATATCAAATCTATGTTTATTAAATTTATTTTCCTGGGGAAGAATGAAAAATCTTGATTTTCCTGGGAATGTTGATATTCGAAAATGAAAATCTGAATGCAGTTGTAGGCAGAAGTGAAACGGGTACAATAATATACCAGATGTCAAAAGAAGATAAGTAGAAAAAACGTTTTGGCTTCCGCATGGCATTCGATCAAACGTAACAAAAGTTTGAGTCATAGCATTGAAACTGGGATACTATATTCACGAGAATGAATAAAGTAACACAACATCATATAGACTGAGAATAAAGTAACATAATATCATATAAAATTGCGAATAAAGTAACACAATATCATATAAATCGAAAGCATCAATCTGACAAAGAATCATTAGGCTATGCACTGAATGTCGTAAACGACGTGTGCGTATATCTTGTATAGGATAAATGCACGCATCATATTCTGGCATATAATCTGATGGAAAGTATCTTGCATATGTAATGATCAATTGATTTAATATTAAGTGTATCCCCAAATATTAATAGAAAGAAGTTGAGCTCAATGTTGATCTTCGTACTTCGCCCCTGCATCATTTACTTCATCCACGTTTTTTTTTTATTCCCATCATGCATTCAATTAGACCGCAAGCACCTCTTGACCTGCATCCCCCTTCCCTCAACCTCGCTTTCATCTCCTCGACTCTTCCTCCTCCTCCTCCTCCTCCACCACCTCCTTCTCCTCCTCCTCCTCTTGCTCCTCCTCCTCCTCCTCTCAATGTATCTCTGTATTAATGCCTGAACATTTGTCTCCTTGATGTCCTATGTGATTCCACCTCCTCTATTTTCGGATGCCCGACTCTCTCTTGCTTCTCTTTCTATCTCCCATGATCATTCTAATTTTTCCCTGCTTTCCTCTCACTTCTACTGATAGAGGACGCCTACAATGGCTTCCAAAATCACTTGCAGGCGATCCTCTCTCTCTCTCTCTCTCTCTCTCTCTCTCTCTCTCTCTCTCTCTCTCTCTCTCTCTCTCGTTCTAACTAAAAATCATTAAAGAAAAAGAACACGCGATATAGAAAAGTGTCGAAGTGCATCCGACGGGTGTTGAAATTAAGAACGGCCGAGTTTGCTTATTGTAACAAGCCCCAAGCCATCACCGATTTTTATTCTGTTTATTTGGAAAATATCTTCCTAACAGAAAGATCTGCTCTTATTTTGAATTTATCAGGATGATAGTTTATTGATGTTTAAACGAATAATGCAAATTAAATGATTTCTAAGCTTCTTCCTTTTTTTTGTTATCTGATAGTAAGGATAAACTTTCCTCTTAAACCAAATTTCTAATTTTATGGGATTTTGAAATTTTCAGCCAAATGAAAAACTCTGCGTTAAAGTATTGGTAAACAAATTTGTTACTCGTGGAAAGGCAACCAAATTTATCCACTAACGATAAATTATTATACCAGTTTCCTAGCATTAGGAATGTTTGTAAACTTCTGTCTGCCATGAAGTAAGATCTGGAAAATCAAGTTACCTAGAGCAGACCAACTTAATCTTTTAAATTTTACTTCTAGAATAGAAAAGAAATGTGTTGAACACAAACACAACAAGTGATATACGTCAAAAGGAAGGTATATTGTGTTACAAATCGACGGAAAGTTTACTTACAATTGATTCCATTATTAATATCGATCTTGCCACCATCCTCCCGCTTCCAGGATATGACAGGTTTGGGTGAACCCCGGGCACGGCATTCCAAGGTCACGTCCTGCCCCTCCTTCACCACCACCTCGGAGCTGCTCTCCTCGTCAATGATGTCAGGAGGAACTGCAACATACGCACAAAAATTAAGTTGCACGCTATCTTATATATATACTGTATATATATCAACATATATATATATATATATATATATATATATATATATATATTGTATATATGTATATATATAAATATATATATAAATAAATTTATATATATAAATAAATTTATATATATATATATATATATATATATATATATATATATACATACATATATATATATATATATATATATATCATATATATATATATATATATATATATATATATATATATATATATATATATATATATATGCATATATATATATATATATATATATATATATATATATATATATATATATATATATATATATATATATATATATATATATATATATATATATATATATATATATATATATCCACCTATCTATCTATCTGTCTATATATATATGTATATATAAATATAAATGTATATATATATATACATATACAAAGACTTTACACATTCTATATGTTACTTGATTTGTATGAAGCCTTTACATATCATATGTTATGGAATACACTAAAGCTATTATTTTTAACGAAAATTGTAGAAGAGGAAAACCGTGCCCTAAAAATATATATGTACATATATATGTATACAGTATATATATATATATATATATATATATATATATATATATATATATATATATATATATATATATATATATATATAGTAGGATGTATGGATCGGAAGAACACTTAGCTCATCATTGACCTATTTATTAATAGCTGCGCTTCGGGATCACCCATATACCATTTTTTCTGGCTAAAAAGACACAAGAATAAAAACACTAATTAAAACTTACAACTGAGCTTGCACAATTGAAATGCTTTAAAGACTGAAAAAGACAATTATAAAACAAGAAATAGATTACCTTCCGCAGTAAAGTCCAGAGGACGAAAGTTTAATATGAGTAAACACGGTTAGGGAGTAAACAGGAACAGGGGAGGGGTACTAGACTGCATAAGGGGTTAGAAGTTAAATGAAAAGTAGGTGATGGAATAATTTTCTTGATAACCAAGGATTCTAAAATATTAAGGAGGTGTTCTTTCTGCTTCGTGATCACCATTTCAAAGTTTTTATAGTCTATTGGCTTTTTACAAATTAATGAATGATTTCTAATCTTAGACATTTTAGGTTTAGCTGGCCTAAGAGCAGCGCGATAGCTCATTCCACTGGGGCAATCTGCCCTCACTTTGAGCAACCGGCGCGTACTTCTAACATATATCTGCTGCAGACTGCAACAGCAAGTATACTTGTACACCACACTCGACTGCATCAAAAGAGGGAGTCGCTCCTTGTGTCTAGAAAGGCTACCAAGACTTTTTGGGTTCTTCAAAATTATGTTGACCTTTAATGCTGGTAAGCGTTTGGGTAAAATTTGTTTCAGATGTCGTAAAAAATCACTATTATGTACAAAAGGAAAGGAACGGTAGTATCCTAATTTGGGATACTCTGATATGACACTGCCAATAAATATATACCGAGGCTGACTATCTCTCCAAGGGCCGACTGCATATTGTCTCCTTCTTGCTTTCTTATTACGAAGCCTTATACATTAATTTAATCAGGTACGTGTCTGATAGAGGGTTCCGCCCATTCAATTATCTTTATTTCTCTCGACTCGCCATCTTTGCAACCATTCCTTTCTGGGAATCTTCTTGCTGCTGACATTTTAGAGATTTAACGCCTCCTCCAGCCTAACACTTTTCTACTCCTGCCTCTGTAAGACTAGAGTAGTTGCTACTCCAGGTCTTCTTCTTCTTCTTCTTTCTTCTTCTTCTTCTTCTTCTTCTTCTTCTCTTCTTCTTCTTCTTCTTCTTCTTCTTCTTCTTCTTCTTCGTTTAACGTGCTTTTTCCCATTTTTTATATGGGGTAAGCACGATGCCTTCTTTTGAAGGACTTTGATTTGGCGTTGGGGTAGACAGTAGCCTCGATCGGCTGCCCTGCCTGACATCGCTTAGACCCCGGGAGCGCATGTGTACATGTACCGTACCAAATCCCCAGCTCCCTTTCTCCCAGCAGCGAGGAGAATTGAGCGGTTAGGTCGACGGTTCGAGACGTGTGATGTGTCTGTTATGTTTTTAGAAGATGTTGGAGTCGCTTTGTTTGTGTGTGCATTAGTCTGTACCCGCTGGTATTTGGGAAGTCGACTACTGTTACTGCAAAAGTTTTTAAAAATTCCCAAATTGTCCGCATTATAGTTTGAAATGATTCTTGATAATGGTATCAATGAAAAGATAAATAATTTTCCTATCTTTATGTCCAGTTTTCGTTAACATAATATTAATACTCTTCACGAAGGAACACCAAGAATTTCCCAACAGGCACGGAAAACATTTGTTAGACTGAACTTTCCCTAGTAAATTTTGCTTCATAAAACATTAATATTCTTTTTTTTTTCCCTTCATATATGTTCCCCCTTAACACCCATTTATCTATGATTATAATTTTTCATGAATGGACTGATATCGAACTCATATTATTGAATTTGAAGCCATTTTTTAAAAATAAAATCAGTCACTGTAGTCTAAATCGGCCGTGTTCATTTACTTGGCGAAATTGAGAACGCTCAGTACCGACCTCCAAACAAGAAAGATGCCATTTACGAAATTACTAATTTATTATTTTTCTTTTCCTGAAATATAGAAAAGAAACAAAATATTGACATAACCATAAAATAACACATTCCAAGTGCTCACGAAAGTGCGAATCTTCCCAACAGGCAGTAAACTGGCGGCCCTGTGTGGGTGTGTACGAAACCACGCACACTATACCTACTCTATACCTATAAGCACTCATATTTCACGGGCGATCGATTAGCGTTCCTTCGGTTAAAAAAATATGCACCTGTGTGCCTTCTTTTCTCTAAAGCTTTCTTTTACCGGTATCACTTTAGAGAGGGCCAACCTACTGCCAAACTCGGATATGAATGTGTTAAAATATGCAAAAGTAATTCAATATATTTCAATGATTTTGCAATGATTTTATAAGTATAAATTAACTTTTTTTTATGTAAGCAATAGTTGTTTGAAATGACAAGTCAGTGAATAATATATTGATCTTATATCTGGATAATATTTTAGCGATGACCAAGCACACAGCTGACAAGTAATAACATACATAGTTTTCTAAATTCAGACTCATCAACGCTGTGTGAGAATTTTATGACAGGCTGAAATTAGCACAGACACACTTATTCATTCAATTTCAGAATTTTCTGAAAAGCAGCTCTTTGCTGCTGCAAGAACGTCATTACTGGTTTTGCCGGGAGACGGGAAGAGCATTTATGTATTTGCTATTTAAACTGATATCAAGTCATTTTTGTGTAGGAGGTTTGAGTGCTTCGACATCTATTTAGGGCTTCCTTTTCTGATTTCTTTGTTTGTTGCTCCGGTCTTCAATCTATATATATATATATTTTTTTTTTTTTCATTCGTGCTTTCACCAGCCTGCTAAGGGAAAACATTTTTTTTAAAGGATTTACGAAAATTCACCACAGGCTTTAGCAGCAAGCTGAGAGGCTAGGGAAAATAATGAACGAAAAAAAAAAAAAAGAAATTTTAATTAAACGCAATGCTGGCCCCTCTCAAAAACGGAGCTCATAAATACTTGGCCGGAAAACAAAGGAACAGCGTTAAAAACAAAATCACAATTTAAGAAAAACAAGAGAAGGGTGTCTCTTTTCACGACAGAAGGGGGCTGGGGCGTGGATATGTAAGCTACGCTCTCAAGTTCTTGAAGCGATTCCAAGAAGAACAATCGGAGGGGCCACTTAATGTTCTTCATAAACGCCTTCACGACTCCCGAGCAGCTCCCGGGAGGCTAATTTGAACATTTTTGGGCAATCGTGAGTAGAGCTTGATGGAAGCCTCTCGCCCTGAATATTGCAAGGGAGATTTTACTCGCCTTCTTTTCCCTTGATCTTTAGCTTTCACTTGGTTCTCCTTCATCTCGCTGCTTCTCCTCCTCCTCCGCCCGACGCTGCCTTCTGTGCTTTATAATCTGTCGTGACTTTCTTGTGTTCTAAGTGAGTGTCAAACATATTGTCTCCATGCATTTGCTCTCTCTCTCTCTCTCTCTCTCTCTCTCTCTCTCTCTCTCGCTCTCTCTCTATATATATATATATATATATATATATATATATATATATGTGTGTGTGTGTGTGTGTGTGTGTGTGTGTGTGTGTATGTATACAATATGCCACAAATATCGTTTGATATTCAGTTCTCTATACATCGGGAATAACTTAGATGCATTTAGAATTATAATTGACAATTGTTTCTCCCCGGCAGGATTCGAACATTTGCCTGGTTTATAAACAACGACAGACACTCTAACTTTGATCCATAAGATATGAGTTATTCCCGAGGTATAGTGAATAGGATATTAAATGATATATGTGGCTTACTATTTTTTTTTACAACTAATATATGTAAGAAAGTCACAACTTTACAAATGCCAAAATCTTCTTATATATATATATATATATATATATATATATATATATATATATATATATATATATATATATATATATATATATAAATATATATATCCAATAGTATACATGATCCAATATATATATATATATATATATATATATATATATATATACATACATATATATAAATAGACGCATGTATGTGTGTTTATGTTCCAGCATAGCTCTGAAATGCACTGAGCAATTTCAGTCAAACTTGGTATATATATGACTTACTATCTGGAAAAGAACACTGTGTGAATAAGACATCACTAGTAACAAAGGGCACCAAAGGAGGTGGGGGTGGGAAGGGCTTCCCTGAAACAGGGCTTGTTTTGCCCATAGACTTAGTAACTAAATAAACTATGAATTTATCATACCTCATTTCGGTATACTGTACATACAGTATGACTTACTATCTGGAAAAGAATACTGTGGGGTAAAACATCACTGGCACCAAATGGGGTGGGCGTGGGAAGGGGGTGACATGTAAAAATAACCAAAAAGGACAGATATTAGTGTCTAATCCATAGTTTCGAGGTTGCTGAGATGAATGGTGACACTCCCCATGCCCTTAAGTTCAAGTTCAGCGCCGACAGAAGGGGCGGGGGAGCATGAGAAGGGGTGAAAAATGAAATGTCAAAATAACAGATATTAGTGTCTAATCCATAGTTTTTGAGGTCGCTGAGATGAATAGTAACACTCTCGATGCCCTTTAAGTACAAGTTCAGCCCTGATAGGAATGGTGGGTGAGGAGTGAAATATAATATGTCAAAAATGCTGGCAGTGTAATTGAAGCAACTATCTTAACAGGAAAGGGATAGAGTGAGAGGGAGAGAGAGAGAGAGAAAGAGGGAGAGGAAGTGGGATAGAGAGAGTAGGGGGGTGTTAGGGAGGAGAGAGAGAGAGAGAGAGAGAGAGAGAGAGAGAGAGAGAGAGAGAGAGAGAGAGAGAGAGAGAGAGAGTTTTTTGGTTGTCATTCAGAGTTTTCCTGGGCAGTGCCGGGTTGGTCAGCTAATATATATATATATATATATATATATATATATATATATATATATATATATATATATATATATATATATATATATATACATATATATATATATACTGTATATGTATATGTATAAAATCAATGTATGGTTTTCTTGTACTTGTCATATGTCAGTGAAAACAGATAACATTTTAGCAAATGAGATTTCATACTCATGTATTAGTATAATTTATTAAGACCAGAAGCTTGCCGAGAAAGAGAGGTGGAGACACAGGGAAAACGCTACTTTGTATATGATGTTTCTTGACCGATGATGGTGAGCATTAACATGTAAACTGAGTGCAAAATCTGACCAAGTAATAATTTGATTATATCAGATAATGATAAAAAATATTAAAATAAGTCTCTTTAGATCCTTTAGAAAGGATGGTAAAGTAAATAATCAAACATGACCATTCAATTTTTATAACTATATTGATTTCTTATTATGTAGAAATGTTTTTTTTTTCGGAAGCATCCGTGAAGAATGGGACGGGGATGCAAAAATTCCCCACGCGCCTCAGGAGACTTTGATTGCAGGCGTCTGTGGATGTTTGGAGAGAATCCGGAAGAAAAAATTTTAGGACAGATAAATGTCATCGTAGCTTTTACGACGCTCATTGCTCACCAAGCCCCGTAGGATAAGAGGGCAATATACCAGCAAGAAGTACTGCTTTTACTCTCTTTTGCAGGTTCATTATTTCACTGGCCAGCTACACCTAATGCACTCTCACCTAATTTCTTTTCCCCACTTCTGTCCTTGTACTGTATATATCTCTAGGACGGCCTCACGTCTCGAAGAGCTTTTGCGAACATTTTTAACTTTGATGAACTAACAGACTGTATTTCTCGCTTCATTTTCTCAGCAAAGATTCTATGCCCAGAGCGTAATGTTACGTGTACTGTGGACGGAGAGGCATTGGAAGATTTCATCAGTGTTTTCCTGGGCAGCGCCGGGTTGGTCAGCTAGTATATATACATATATATATGTGTGTGTATGTGTGTGTACATATATTTATGCACGCATGTTAATGCATATGTATGTACGTGTATATACATCAAGCTCTGTATATCGTTTAATATCGTAATCACGATGGGAATAATAACTGGTAGGTGCTTCAATCCCTTTGGTTTAGAAACAGCGATAAACAAACGACTTTGAAAACTCGGCTATAACAAGGAGGAGGTACTTGTCATTTATAGATCCCTTTGCACGTAAGTTATCCCCAAGGTGTGGTTAATTCAATATTAAACGATATTGGTGGCTTGATATTTGTTAATACAAAATAAAGTCACACACGTATAAGTGACAAAAATTTGCACGTATACATACAGACTTATACACGCGCACACACATATTTATATATATGTATGTATGTATGTATGTATGTATGTATGTATGTATGTATGTATGTATGTATGTATGTATGAATGTGTTAATGTATATCAGTTTAAATTATCGACGGAAGCATAATACCATAAGCTTTAGTTCCGGTGCTGATTCAGTTCTTCAGTGTTTCTCATGCAGCAACAAAACCTGTATGTAACGTAGGCATCAAACCATTTGGTTTCAGGAGACAACAAACTATTTATATGCGGACTTCAGATAATTCACAGCTGGAGCCAAAATGATTCATTGAAAGTTCAAGAAAATAATCCATATATGAAATAACCTATACAAAGCGGAGGAATTGGCCTTCGATTTGTCGACTACAGCAAGACTAAAGCAACCTTAGCTGCTGGCCCTAAAGTCTTACCCAAAAGATGTTGGCATTAGGTGATAGTGAAACGTCAGTCATTAATGTGAATATAAATTTAATTAGGCAACGCGAGGGATGAAGATGGATGAAAAATGTATTTAAAAGATCTTGGCGTAATAACGGCCTCCTTCGCTGGTACAGGAGCTGTGTGGGAGGTGCCTAGAGTTGAAGACCATGTCCGTTGGATGACAGGTATGAATGGTGAGAATGGCTGCCCTGGGCGGCAACCCAGAGGCACAGAACATGCGTTTTAAGGAGCGGGCACCACTTGCGGGGTCAATAAACACTGGTGTCCCACGGCTACGGGGATCCTCATCTCCTCTTCTCTAGCAGAATGTTAAGTGTATTACTTGAAGTTTGCCCCTTACTGATTTAGACAAAAAAATATTCTCGAATATTCCTACAGGTGACTCGAAAACCCCACCCTTTTATTTTTTAACAGGGAATCCTGTATGCTCATCCTTGATAGGCCGAGCACAAAAATTTATAAAATGCTTGGGGATGAACAAATTGGTTTGAGAAAAGTCAGGAATTGCACAGATAAGGCATGCGTATTAGTACATGTTATACAGCAGCGTATAGAATGTTAAAATCCCCACCTGAAGGCTTTTGTTACATATATGTATATATAATTAATTGAAACTATCCATGAACGAAGAATAATCGGAGTCGGGTAGTATGAGAAAATTAAGGAATTTCTATACATAGATAAGATAATAGATTAGGGAGTTGAGTGGAGATCAGTGGAAGTGAAAGTGCGGAAAATTCACGAGCGGCGGAATTTCGGAGGACTTTACATCACACGCTGTCGGAGACGATGACGATGCTGACAATCCATTTCAAGGACTAGGAGCGGGACCGAGAATACAGTTGTACTGTAGATGGAGAATGTTAGAAGAAATTTAATCAGGTCAGCACGAAGGGTAGATTTCAGAAAAAGACAGCAATAGGTGAAAGAGCCTGGGTGTTCAGAGAATGTTGCATAAGCTATAGCAAATGTTTAATGACATTTTGCACATTAGATAATAACGATTTTATCACGAAAAGAAAGTTTATACACTAGCTAAAGAAATGAAGATGATAATGATGTTTCTATGTCTCTATGTAATACTGTATAACCATAATGTTTTTTTATGAAGTTAACGAATGAAAAAAATATATCGGTAGTTTTCAATAATTCGGCCAGCTTATCATTGAATTTCTGTTAGTATAAATCAATACAGAAATTCAATGAAGATTAAACTCTTTGTTGTTTGCCTGCGTTTACTACTTGTAGCATTTCATTAACTTATATATGAAATAATAA
This sequence comes from Macrobrachium rosenbergii, assembly GCF_040412425.1. NCBI lineage: Eukaryota > Metazoa > Arthropoda > Malacostraca > Decapoda > Palaemonidae > Macrobrachium > Macrobrachium rosenbergii. The sequence goes on from NC_089751.1 coordinate 1,907,173, forward strand.
CATTCATAAATGAAATGAATAAACAGACCGTCCCGGATTGTTGCAACTAGTTTTCTACGTGAGGAACTACTCATCAAATTAGCCGCAGTGGATCATTCTTGAGATTTTAATGAGATAGTAGACTATGTGAACCCCTCTTACACTTTCTTCAGCCAACATTGAAGAGAGAGAGAGAGAGAGAGAGAGAGAGAGAGAGAGAGAGAGGAGCATTTTTACGGATCGTTTAAGTCGACAAACTTGATCAAGTCTGAGAAGTGAGTTCAGGCGAGCCAGTAAGTGACCCAGCCGAAAGAGTATAGGAAATAGCGGATGGATGTGAAGTAGGAGAGAGGAGTCTGAGAAGGAAGAGAAAAAGGAGTGAGAAAGTTTAGCGAGAGACGCATCATCACAAACACAATAACGCTGTAACCATTCCGAAAGGACCCCGATAGCTTTTCCAGCCTGGACCCCTTTCTCAAAAATTGGATCAGTTGTGAGGGATAAGTTTCCGTTTTTATTACTAGTGTGATTTTATTTCTTTCGTGTTTATGTGTGTAATATGTAAGAGCCCAAATGAGGCGTTTCCTAATACGTAGGTCATATTACTCTCTTACAGACTCTTGAGTGTGATTGCATTTGCTTCACTTCACTTTATGTCCAAAGTCGAGAGAAAAGAACGAAACCAACTTCCCGTAAAGGAATCATTTATTCGACGTAAAAACACAAGAAGATTATATTGGCCATTGCAAGGTCCCCGAAATCCGTCCTCTCTAAGAAAGTCTGAAAAGGAAAATGAGCCATGTGGAATGAAGCTGGGTATAGATGAATACATTCATTGGCACAATAATTTATCATGCTTTGCAAAGTATAGAACTCGTAGGCTGTTGTTAAATCTGATATACTGAAACGCAAAGTTAAATACACGTTTTGTTACTGTTAATAAACACATTGTGTAACTATTGAAAGATATTTTCAAGTTTCCATGTTTCCGCCATTTGCAGTATTGTAATTTATATTTTTATCATGCATGAGATTTTCTTTATTTCAGTCATGGTATATCCTTAACGTACTTCAGCATGGGTAATTGATACCCTCAAGCTGTTTGGAATACTTCAAAATTCAACACTAGAGACAGTTGTGAGCTGTGATGGCAAGTACTGCTTGGCGTCCTTCCACGCGCAGCTGTGTGTCGCCAAACACCTCTCTCTCTCTCTCTCTCTCTCTCTCTCTCTCTCTCTCTCTCTCTCTCTCTCTCTCTCTCTCCCAACATTGAACATTGTCTCCCTTGCTTTTAAAACCGAGTTCCGGTCATCCCCGCTGGCGAGGTCCATCGACCGACCATTTCTCCCCTTCGTCAGGAAGAGACTGTAGCCGTAATCGTAAATGAAATGGAAGAAGCCCTCAGTGTGTGAGAAAAGGATATAAAGATAAGCATAAAACAAAATGCTATAGGGAATTCCAAGTGGATAATGCAACGGCTGGAAGACAAGTTGTATACAGAGAAATGTTAATAAGAAAAGAACTTTCTGAACTTAACAGCACATTCAAACGTATAGATAACAAACACATGCAATTTCGGTTCATAAATGATTTTAGTCTTTTTATTATGCTCTTTGAAGAAGCGATTCTCTCTTTCATTCTCTCACACTATATATATATATATATATATATATATATATATATATATATATATATATATATATATATATATGTGTGTGTGTGTGTGTGTGTGTGTGTGTGTGTGTGTGTAAGCAAAAACCACTGAAAATAACAGTCAGAAGATTCCTACCAAGCACTTTCGCATGTTGTTTATTCGCATGCCCCGACGATGATGAACTATCAGCATGCAAAAGTGCTTTGAACGGATCTTCCGACTGTCATTTTCCCGTGGTTTTTGTTTATACTAAATCACATGTGTCTCATATGATTTTCAATATATATATATATATATATATATATATATATATATATATATATATATATATATATATATGGGTGTGTGTGTGTGTACACGTATGTATGTATGCG
>NC_089751.1:1914179-1936679 GCF_040412425.1 Macrobrachium rosenbergii
AAACTCATTATCGTCTGAGGTCTGAAGTCGGTGCTGGATTTACAAATTCTGTTTATCTATGAGAGTGGGCTCACACTTCTGGGCTGCTCTGTGAGCAAGATTGATTGATTTATGGTTACTATAAATGGCGTCGCCTAAGGGTAAGAACCTGTGTTGCCATAACGCCAGCCATTTCTTTCAAAAGAACACCTGCATCTCAAACACAACCCAAGTAATTCTGTTATGTAGATAATCAAAAGCAGTCGAGATTATAGAATATTATTAAAAATATCATGTTCTGTCGTGTAATCACCGTTTTTATCGGCCACTCAATCTTTATATGCATACATACACACATTTACATATATACACATAAATGTTTAAATAACATATATTCATATACACATGTATATATTATATTATGTATATCCTTATACAGTATATACATATATATGTATAAATATATATGCATATGTATATATATATATATATTTTATACATATATATACATACGTATGTATATATACAGTGTATATATATATCTATCTATCTATATATATATATATATATATATATATATATATATATATATATATATATATATATATATATATATATATATATATATATATATATATATATATATACACATATACGTACATATAGAATTAAACACATGGGAACATGTTTCACAGAAATAAATAAATAAATACATATATATATATATATATATATATATATATATATATATATATATATATATATATATATATATATATATATAGAGAGAGAGAGAGAGAGAGAGAGAGAGAGAGAGAGAGAGAGAGAATATTATTGTAGAAGATCTTTTATGTTAATCTTTTGCCTTGCATTATTTTTTATATGGTCGACATTGAAAAGGAAAATTTTCAATGGTAAAAAATAAATGACAAAACATGAGAGGAAAGAATTTTTGTGTTCAGGTAAACGGATAATTTTCCACGTGTAAGTCTTCATTATATTTTTCTCATTAATTTTCTTTGCCCTTGCTAACACTTATTATTTTCGTCAAGAAGTTGTCAGGGTTGGTCACGAGTCTTTCGCCAATATCACTCTCCTAGTTGTGAGTCAGAACCGGACGAATTGTATACCATTCAACCAAACCTCGTTAAAACAAACTGACTGTTTCCGCCACTGTCGTCGATTTCTATACAATCTCCTTCTGCAGGACACATTTAAAAAAAATCTAAGATTTCAGATGTAGTGTGCAAATGCTCGTTAGACTATACTCTTGTTAGAAACCAGTTGTTTTAAGGGGATGACATTGGACCGATAAACGATCTGTCGCACTTTTTTCAGAAATTAGCAGATTAAATAGGGATATTAGCTTCTCAAAAAGAGTGGCAAACAAGATGCTAAGTCTGTAACACGTGGCTAATTGTGAACTTCTGCCATTCATTCACACAGGACTTTCTCATACTCTCAAATTTGAGAGAGAGAGAGAGAGAGAGAGAGAGAGAGAGAGAGAGAGAGAGAGAGAGAGAGAGAGGAAATATTTATATTACAGAAGCATAAATTATAGCTGGAGAGTTAGATAAAAGATTGTAAAAATAAAGCAAGACAAAAATCCTTCACTGGGAACTCACTTTATACCCTTTGAGATTATCCACTGAGCAAGGAAGTATGACGTCTCTTCCTACAACCACGGTCTTGTTAGGAATTGGCTCCAGGAAACGAGGCAGACGGTCATCGTTCACCAATCCTGTGGAAGGATAACGAGGTAAGCAATGGTGCAGCAAGTTATTAAATGGGGAGGTAGCACAGTGTTTGATACTGTTATAAAACCTGCTACTAAAGGAAAACACAATATGTATTTTCTTTTTAATTAAGAGCCATTTGTCTACCAAGGAAGTGGTTCCAGTGGTTTAACCTCCCAGTTCCAAAAAAAAAAAATTGAGCTCTAAGTTGCAGGCCCTAATATGTCATTAATCCATAAATGTCGACTAGCTACCAACGTACTCTATTCCCTTTATAGCTCGGCATAGGTTCAGTGTATGAATGCAAACGATAAATGAAAGAGAAATAGAGAAGAATAAATTTCTAGTCAAAATAACCAAGAAGAAAAGAGGCTATATATCTATCTACATAAATAAAAATGGATGAGTGTGTGTGTGTGTGTGTGTGTGTGTGTGTATGTTCCACATACACTCTGAAATGCATTAAGAAATTTCAACCTAACTTGGTATACATATGACTTACTATCTCGAAAAGAACACTGTGGGGGTAAGACATCACTGGCACAAAAGGTGGGGTGTGGGAAGGGGGTAACATAAAAATAATGGAAAGTGAATGATATCAGTGTCTAATCCATATTTTTTGAGGTCGCTGAGGTGAATAGTGAAACTCCTGCTGCTCTTTAAGTCCAAGTTCAGGCCCAATAAGAAGCGGGTGTGAGAAGGAGTGGGAAGGGGGTGACACGTAAAAATAACTAAAAATGACAGATATTAGTGTCTAATCCATAGTTTTTGAGCTCGCTGAGATGAACAGTGACACTCCCGATGCCCTTTAAGTCCAAGCTCAGCCCTGATAGGAAATGAGGGTGAGAAGGAGTGGGAAGGGGGTGACATGTAAAAATAACTGAAAACAACACATATTAGTGTCTAATCCATAGTTTTTAAGCTCGTTGAGATGAATAATGACACACCCGATGCCCTTTAAGTCCAAGTTCAGCCCTGATAGGAAGGTGGGGGGACGTGCAGAGAAAGGGTGGGAAGGAGGTGACATAAAAATAACCGAAAACAACAGATATTAGTGTCTAATCCATACTTTTCGAGCTTGCTAAGATGAACAGTGACTCTTCCGATGCCCTTTAAATCCAAATTCGGCCCCGAAAGGAAATGGGTGTGAGAAGGGGTGGGAAGAAAAATAACCGAAAACGACAGATATTAGTGTCTAATCCATAGTTTTCAAGCTCATTGAGATGAATAGTGACAATCCTGATGCCCTTTAAGTCCAAGTTCAGCCCCGATAGGAAGTAGGGGTGGGGAGGGGTAAAATATAAAATGTCAAAAATGCTGGGCAATTTAAATGAAGCAACTATCTTAACAGGGAAGGGAGAGAGTGAGAGAGAGAAAGAGAGAGTGAGAGGGAGAGGAAGTGAGAGAGAGAGAGTAGAGGGGATGTTGGGAGGAGAGAGAGAGAGAGAGAGAGAGAGAGAGAGAGAGAGAGAGAGAGAGAGAGAGAGAGAGTTTATCGGCTGTAATTCAGAGTTTTCCTGGGCAGTGCCGGTTAGTGACATATATATATATATATATATATATATATATATATATATATATATATATATATATATATATATATATATTCTATATATGTATATATATATATATATATATATATATATATATATATATATATATATATATATATATATATATATATATATATATATATATATATTACATATATATATATATATATATATATATATATATATATATATATATATATATATATATATATATATATATATATATATATATATATATATACATAACTTATGTTCATCAACCTTTCTAGAAAACGCATACCACTCTCTACAAGTCTAAATCCGATTGCTAAATAAACGAAGAAGCTTTTTCCCTGATGTGTCTTTTGTGATTTCGATTTAACCTGTGTGTATGAATTCGAATCCTTACACTGATGATGAAAGCTTCTTCGTTAATTAATCGCTCGTATTTGGGTTTGTATATTCTAATATGTGCAAAAATTCGAGATAGAGGTCTTTGTGGACATTAAAAGCACACTCATGACCATATATAAGAGCGAGTACAAACATGCATGTGTGTGTGTGTGTGTGTGAAAGCATACACATTCGAATGTTTGTGGATGTTCGTGTCTATCTCTGGCATATATTCTTGGCTCCAATAATAAATCATCCAAACTACCTGAAACGTGTTGATGAGCGAAAGAGTAATCACGTCTTTTTCGTAGATAAGAAGAGCTCGAAGATTAGGCAAAAATCTGTTATCCTTTTGAATCCACTGAATTTGGTCGATGGTCCGCTTTCATCTATATTCTTTTATTCATGTTCTCTCTCTCTCTCCCTCTTAAAAATGCAATGCTTGTTTTAAAAAAAAAATCCCCGACTATCGCTGTCATTCATTGGCTCTCATATCAGCTCTCATCCCTCTTCCCACTTTTTGACATTCCGATTTTTCTTCTTTTACTGTATATAACAAAAAAATCCTATATTTTAGTCTGTTCTTAACTGAATGTTTATCATAGCAACTGAAGAATACAAAATTTCTTTCTTCACGATTCTTGTTTGAAAACGATATAATCAGCTGGTAAATTCTAAGTGATCAAGTTGGACTGGAATAATCTTTTACTCAAATACACACAAGCACACACATCTCTATACACACACACAGACACACATATATATGTATATATATATGTGTGTATATATATATATATATATATACATATATATATATATATATATATATATATATACACATATTTATATGTATATATATACATATATATATATATATATATATATATATATATATATATATATATATATATATATATATATATATATATGTATATATATACATACATATATACAGAGTATATATATATACATCTATATAGATACATATATATATACATATACATACTGTATATATACACACATATATGTGTATATATATGTGTGTGTGTGCGTTTGTTTTAAGGTATTTCGATACGTGCGCATGTCTAATGGCTGCTTTATCATTCCTATTTTTTCTTGTATCTTCAAGAAACTTTTCAAATTCCTGAAATGTTTTCTAGATACGTCACTCTTGACGTCACTACAATCTGTCTCGGTTTTGCACTTGAGAAGACGGATTATCCAAAAGAAGAATCTTCGTCGCGTGTTACAGAGAGCGGTTTACGATGACCCAGAACGACATCTCTTGCCCATCGAAATTTGAAGGAATAATATTGCTTTATTTGCAGAAATTTTATATTTTTTCATCCTTTAAATACTCTTTATAACTATATTAATGTCTTGATCCATTTCAATCACAAGACTCGGAGGTTAGACAACTGCTAACTGAGCGCAAAGTGTATAGAAGACATTATAATCCATAACTGCAACGGAAAATTAATATCTATTCCTCAAAGCAATATCGAAAATAATACCCAAGGATTTCTTTTCAGTATGCAAAATATAGAAGACTTATATACTGGGAATATCAAGCATTTCTCTTATTATTTCTCTGCTTATGCAGAATTCTCCATCATCTCAATAAGAATTCGATAAATAACACTTCATCATTTTTTAACTCTTGCGGCGGGACTCCCAAATCATCTTCAAAAGTTCTAGACTAAAAAATGATAAAGGTAATAATTACGATTCCGAATGAAATCATCCCATTAGTAAAGTAATCTTACCCCTCTTTAACCAAATAAAACAAGAAAGGAGGGAGGCTCTTATGCGACTTGACTGGGCGACAAAAGAAGGAATAATATGAATAAGGAAAACTAGATGATTATTAGCAAATCTATTATCAGTAATGGAATATGGAGATGATGATCGATGCTAATTTTAATGGAGTCTTTTCCAGTACAAATTCTCTTCAGAAATGTCAGGCTGCTATGAAACAGCATTAAAATGTATAGTGAACAAGGCTTCGAAAATATTTCAAGAAATTTATTTATTTAATTTCGTCGGGCTCCTTAAGCTCTTTCACGTTACCTCCTCCTTAAAAATAGTGGTGATGAAAAGAAAAGTCTGAGGAGTGCAGGCTTAAAAACATAATCTGTAGCCAAGTAATTGAATTGTTGAGCCCGGAGAGAGAGAGAGAGAGAGAGAGAGAGAGAGAGAGAGAGAGAGAGAGAGAGAGAGAGAGAGAGAGAGAGAATTAATGTTGGAGAGAGCAGTCTCTCGTAATGTCTGTTATTAATGGCCAATGTTTGCGGCTGACATTTTCATAGCGAGGTGAACACTGCTACATTCATTTTAGATTATTTAGAGCCTTTTTGTGCTAGAGTGTTTTGCAGAAGGTAGACCAAAGAGTTTGAATAAGAACGTTTCCAGGACGGCTAATAGGTGCCATGGGACCTTCGTTTCATGGACTGGTTGTTCTTTGGCTATTTGCTGTTGGTTCCACATTTATTCTTTCTTTGCAAAAAGTATCTTTATTGTACATTTCTGCACTTTATGTTCAATAAAATTTTTCCCACTTTAACATTTTTAAGGAAACACTTCAAAACACAAGGTACATGAAGACACTTAGACTCTTACACACATATATAGTATTTTCGCAACTGCCAGCAGAACTGTCAACTGAATATTCTTTTCTAACGTAAGTGCAAAGACAATAAGAAAAAGGATTCGGAGGGACCCAGAGTCCATGAACAAACCAAAAGGGAAGCAATACATCCCCCTTGTTCACTGGTAAAATGTGTACAGATGATAGATACAAGGGTTTATATACAAAACATATGTTGGTGTGGCAGTAAGTCTCGTTGGTATGCAGGTGGCCATTGACCCAGGAAGGATGGAAATTAGAGTATTCCATCGTGATTTTTGGCTTCATTAGCTCCTGTCTGGCGATGCGTCTGGTGGTCGTATTTTCTGAAACACCTTCTTAAGAAGAGGCCTGAGGATTAACACATCGATGTCATCCGATTTCCAATGTCCTCCTGACAAGTTCATATTGTTGGTTTGATTGTTGATAGCAGATTCCAGCATCTTCCTTTTGTACGGACAACTACTTTTCAAAACCAGCTCTGCCCCTACACTCCAGTTTATGGTATGGCCTTTATCCCTAACATGTAGGAAAATACCTGAACTCTCTGAGGCATATTGCATTGATCTCTGTTATTCTTTGCGAGATGGAACTACCCGTCTCCCCCACGTAATTCTCATTACAGTTGTTGCACGGAACCTTGTAAACTCCTGCTTCTTCCTCTTTTTTATTTAAGTATACATTGATGGGCGAAATCCCGATGGATTTGGGATAATGGAAAATAAAAGGATTATTAGACCTTAGATGTTCTGTAGCTTTTTGGATGTTTTCGTTGTACGGAAGCTTTATTTTGTTGTTAAAATCTGTTTGTCTGTTGTGAGTTGGACTTCTGTAGAATATTTTATTCACTTTTTTTATTCACTTTGTTAATAGCCTTCTCGATAATGTGTGGTGGAGAGAGCAGTTGCATTAGGTGTTGACGGATCGTGTTGAATTCTCTATCTAGGTATACATTTGAACGTATTCTAAGTCCCCTAAGGAATAGGGTGCACCCTACCATGATTTTTTCCGGAAACATCGTGGTAGCTAAGGAAATGAATGTAAGAAACAGCGAAACTGGGTTTCCTATATACTGTGAAAGCATATCTGACTGTTCTCTTATGATTAGTACATCTAGGAACGGCAATTTTCCGTCCTTTTCCCATTCTGTTTTGAATCTTATGGTCGGAACTAATCATAAGAGAACAGAACAGATATGCTTTCACAGTATATAGGAAACCCAGTTTAGCTGTTTCTTACATTCATTTCCTTAGCTACCACGATTCGTCATCGTCCCACGTGGAATAAGTGAAATTTAAAAAAATGTATCGATGAGTTTCTTTTTTAAACAAACCCAACTGTAGAATTGGGACTCAACGATACATTTTTTATTTCATTTCACTATATATATATATATATATATATATATATATATATATATATATATATATATATATATACATACATATATATATATATATATATATATATATATATATATATATATATATATATATATATATATATATATATATATATGTGAAATAAAAAATGTATCGTTGAGTCCCAATTCTACAGTTGGGTTTGTTTAAAAGAAACTCATTGATACATATATATTGATACATATTGATATGTGTGTGTGTGTATGTATATATATATATATATATATATATATATATATATATATATATATATATATATATATATATATATATATATGTGTGTGTGTGTGTGTGTGTGTGTGTGTGTGTGTGTGTGTGTGTGTGTAATGAAAAAGGAGAAAGTAATGAAACTGGATAAAATAAAAAATGAAAATGACTATGAACCATCACAACTATAATTCGTTTCACTTAAAAATTCATGTACAGACTCCGGAAACAAGCAAAGCTTTGTTTTTTTCCAACTTGAGCAGTTATTATCACTTCCTCATCTTGTACTGAACTGAAATAAAAACCCGCAAATTCGTATCACCACCTTTTGTATATTGCGAGTGAGTTATGAATTACAGCAATTTGTTGTTTCCCAAGCCGAAGCTATTATTGGTTCATTGTTTATGTCCGAACTGCTACAACGGTAGTTTGCTCGTGGGGTAACTATCATTGCTTCAGAAAAGACAAATTGTTGATTATCACAGATACGGCAGTAAACTAAAGGTGACGAACAGAGAAGTCATGCAATTTCTGTGTAGTTCAGTTCAGTATAACCGAGTGAGGGTAAAATATTAAAAATTTCGTATAAGCGAACACAGAAGGACATAAAAAAAGTTCGTATTAGTGAATTTACAGAAGGACCTTTTAGTATATAAACATATTTCAGACTACAAAGGTAGGAAAACGTGTCATACACAGTATATTTGTGTGTGTATGCGTATGATGGGAATGTGACTGGGGAGGGATTTGGGGTTATTATTTATATTTACAATGCCCATTTACTTAGGGGTGGTTAATTATGTACATTATATTTACATAATGCAATTCCATTGTGAAACTACATTATTACATTAGTTTTACATTGTTTGTTGTTCTTATGGGTCTAATAAATTTATTGATTTCTTCTGAAGTATTTGGTTGGGGATTGTTATGGAGTGACCTTGACATTGTGCTCTTCCCCTCAGGCAATTGGTGGGGAGGCCTTGCTCTAAATCCTTCCATCTGGACGTTCAGCCTCGGCTTGGTTGTTATACAGTATATACAGCCTTTGTTATTGTTAGATACCGACATGTGTTGCTTTTGCATTTTATTCTGGTGTTGTCTATCAGTTCTTGCAATGATGGTTTCTTGTTGTGTTTGCCTGTTTGTCTGACTTTTTCATATTTTCTCACTTCTACATTCAGTCTTTTTTCAAAATTCTGGATAAGGAAAACCGATCTGGGTGTGGCCATAATCCACATTGGTATTCATCTCCTTGGTCATAGATCCACCAGCTGTTGGCTTTCACCTCCCCAAGGCATAAACCGCATTGGTAGTTCTTCCTCGGCTTTTGTCGAGTATATTCATTCAGAAGGCTATAGTGGTATGCAATAGTAAAATATTAAAGAATTTATGGTGATTACGAAATCCATAGCTGTATATACATATACAAATGCAATAATAACATGAGCTTTCGCATGTTTCCAAACATACTTCTTCATATATACAATGAAATATTAAAATAGTCAAGATTAATTAAGCAGAAGCGAAAAGTCAAACTTAAAATGAACATTCAGTAGTTATAAGGGAATTCAGAGGTTGATTTGCTATGGATAGTTACCTAATAATAATAATAATAATAATAATAATAATAATAATAATAATAATAATAATTTCTTTCGATTTTCTGATCATCGTCTTTAACTTCTTACGTGGCGAAAGGGCGATAAAGTGACGTCCCTCAAACAGGCAGTTGCAGCGGCCGTTGGCTGTTCTCCTTAAAAACAGCTTGTTTCAGTGTTGTTGAGTCTCCAGCTTGGTAAGACAGGTTTCGTTGATACTAACTCGACTTTTCCTTTCATTTGCGTTTGGGGTCTCGGCTGTGCTGTACTGGAAGATCTCTGACGGTCCCCTGTGCACTTTCAAGGTAAGGTGCTTCTTATATTTCATAATTGTTTCAGTGGTGCTTCTTATGTTTTATAATTGTTTCAGTGGTGCTTCTTATATTTTATAATTGTTTCAGTGTTTCCTCGTCAGTATCGTAGCTCCTGCAGTATAGGCGAGTAGTTCTTTTTTAAATTTGCTTTCTTCTCGTATGATCTTCACTTCAGGCGGTATTTTGTTGTATAGTCATGGTGCGCAGTGTACAAATATTCTCAAGCCTGACTTGCACTTTGTTCCAGGTTTAAATCTTCTATTTGCTTCACTTGCATGCCTTCTGTTTGCAATATTCATTTGAGGTCTAGAGAAGCTTGAGCAGTTTCTCAGAAATGTCCTATTGTCAATAGACTTTTCAAGATTGTAGGCGTGAAGGCGTGCTTCAAGGTTTGTTGGTTTGGCGAGTGGATACTATTGTCAGTTTTGCGTTTTATATTTCTCAAATATTTAGATTGTGGTCCTTGAGCTATGACATACAGTTGTCGTATGAACGTTTTCAGTTTGCGGGTTTTGTATCTTCAAATATTGGTATTTTCGATTCTTTGTCCAACAATAACTGTTGAAAATGTTTATTTTAGGTATTGTTGTAGATTGCCTTTCAACATGGTATTTGACTTGGTTTCGAAGCTTGTTTATTACTAGGTTAGTTTCGGGGCTTATTACTAAGCTGAACTAGATTGCTTTGAGTGGTAATTCTATGCACTTTGTTTTTATACTAGCAATCTTATGCGGTGCTACAGATTTTCATTTTGACTTTATACTGCAAAAGAGCAAGTCTTACGATGTAATGGGGTTTAAATTTCTTGCGGATTAGAGAGGCCTAACTCGACTATCGTAACCTTCCTAATATGGGGTATATTAAGTTTATTTAAACTTATTGTAGGCTCAAGTGGCAATAAACTAGTAACCCTTATCAGTATTTGAAACCTTGGTTGCTGCTCCTTGTCCTAGTATTTTAAAACTAATCAGATGGCCCAGCTGATTCTAACCAATAGCTAGCCTTGGCTCTTTCCACTTGCTAAAACATTTTGTACTTTAATATATAATTTTCTTATTTCAGGTCAGGATGTGTCGTTAAATAAGCGTGCCACAATGAGTTGCTGAATTGTCTTGGATGTACCGATAACTTATGACTAAACAGGATTAATGGTGAGTATTTTTGTTTTTTTTTTTTTTTTTTTTTTTTTTTTTTTTTTTTTTTAGTGACTTGAGCAACCCACCAAACATTTTTTAGCTTAGTTTTTTCAGAATCATATCTCGTAAGTTTTCATTTTTTTAGGTTTTGTTTTAATGCATTTGGTTTATATTTTCAGATTAAAGACCTTAGTTTTGAGAATTTTGAAAACTTATTTTTTTATCTTTAAAATTACAAAGGTTGAAATTTAATTTTTAAAGCTTTGAACATTTCAGGAAATTTTAGGATTTGTTCCAGCTTCAGAACTTTGTTTTAAAAGTATTTAATTTTTTTTATTAGTATAGATATATTTTAGCTTCAAAGGTTAGTATGTGTGGGAGTTTGTTAGTATGTGTGGGAGTTTGTTAGTATGTGTGGGAGTTTGTTAGTATGTGTGGGAGTTTGTTAGTATGTGTGGGAGTTTGTTAGTATGTGTGGGAGTTTGTTAGTATGTGTGGGAGTTTGTTAGTATGTGTGGGAGTTTGTTAGTATAAGTGTGGAAGGTAATTTTTTTAAAATTTGTAGAGTAAATAGTGTTTTTTCTTTTAAACTTGTTTATATTTAAACTTTTGCCTTGTTTTGATCTAGTAATTTCAGTTACTTTTTTTTTAGTATTGTAAAGTTTAGTAAAGTCTCTATTTTGGAATTTTGAAGTTTTTGAGCAGACAATTTTTAAAGCTCTTGAGTAATTTAATCTGCGAAGGTAATTTTTGAAAATTTGTAGAGTTTTTTCATTTAAACTTTTTTATATTTAAACTTTTGCCTTGTGGTTTGATCTAGTTATTTCAGCTAGTTTTGTTTTTTTAGGATTTTAAAGTTGTCACTATTTTGGAATTTTGAAGTTTTTGAACACTGACAATTTTTAAAGCTCTTGAGTAATTATTTCGGCTGCAAAAGATTAAGTTTTGCGTCTAAATTGTTTTGCGTCTAAATTGTTTTGCGTCTAAATTGTTTTGCGTCTAAATTGTTTTGCGTCTAAATTGTTTTGCGTCTAAATTGTTTTGCGTCTAAATTGTTTTGCGTCTAAATTGTTTTGCGTCTAAATTGTTTTGCGTCTAAATTAAGTTTTGCGTCTTAAGTTTTTCTTTGGCTACTTCCGAAGTCCACCTTTACCGGGGTGGCGGTGCCATCTGCCAGGTAAAGGTGGACTTTCACGTTGTGCATGGTGACTTGGTCACCATGCACAACAGGAAGTTCAAAAACGAGCATGGTGACAAAGTCACCATGCACAACAGGGATTTCAAACCAACTAACTTAAGCTAGAACTGCAAGGTTGATAAGTTTTCGTGTAGCCAGGAATTAATGTAAATTTAGATATGGAACTTGAAATAGATAGGCTAGAATAGTGTGAAGAACCTACTAGTTTTATATGGGTGGAGGGGTTAGGATAAAGGTAATAAATACTGAAGTCTATCTCTTGAGGATGCTGGGAATAGACTGGGGTAAAAATGCGATAGTTGGGTAAAAAATGCGAGACCTAGAGAGACATTTGACAGTGCAAGTTATTAATAGCACAGGGTATTACAGTACTTGAGACTTTGTTTGGTCATGAGATGTAAATTTGAATGCATTAGTGCAGCTTGAGAATAGGGTAGGGTAACTCAGACATACTTTTATAACTTAGTTTCATTCCCACTAGTAAATAGGAACAAGACAGGTAATAGGTGGATCTTGACAATTTTCTAAGAGGCCTAGATCTTGATATGTTAAAGAATTTTGACACTGATGTCGTGGACTTTTCGGGTATTTTAATAGGCTGGTTAATAGTAGAAATTGTAATTCAAATTTTTGCAGTATTATGGGATGTTAAAGAATTTTATTGACACTGATGTCTTGGACTTGTTGGGTATTTAAATGGGCTGGTTAATAGTGGAAATTGTAATTCAAATTTTTGCAGTATTAATGTTCCGTCAATGCGCTCAATACCCACACCCTCCCCCTCTTAATCTTCAAGCAAAGTTAGGAAATAGTTCAGATTCCATTGCATATTTTCATTGACCCCTACCTTCATCCACCTTTCCTCCAGCGCTGAAGCTTGTTTCGGGAATCTCTTATTTTGAATTCCCCAACTTAATTTTTTGCCTAGTGGGGTTGTGCAGTTTCAATTCCCTAAAGACTGTATATTAAAGGACGAAAGTTGCCAGATAGTGTTTGCATTGCATGGCACCTTTCATAGTTGTGTAGCACTATAAGTTAGATGCGGTTGTTTCAGTGTAAGATTGGTGCCCTGTTAAATATATCTTTAAGGATGGCACTCTATCATGTTGTATTTTTGGGAGTTTGAAGGAACAATGGTAGTAATATATGGGATTGTTAATGTGAAAGTTTATGGCTTTTGAAATAACAATACTAATACATGGGATTGTAAATGGGAAATTTTACTCATACGATATAGTATTAATTATAATAACCTTAGAATAACTACTGGGACTAACTGAACACGCTATTTTCACTTTAAGAGGGTAGGTAATGTCATGGAAACTTCTAGTATAATCTAAAATCAAACTTTTATGCACAGGCTCTTGGTGTAGCTGCAGCAAACCATAACATCGACACTAATGCTAATGGAAAGATTTCGTTAAGACTGAATATCCTGTGAGGATTCGAAGCGCTCTGAATTCTGTTACCCAGACAACAAGAACTCTACTTGTAGACGCAATGCATGTCCTGTGATGGTTCCTGATGGTTCGAAGCTCACTAAATTCGGTTACCCTGATAACTAGAACTAGACTTGTAGACGCTGTGCATACCCTGTGTGAGTGCTCTAAATTCGAGTGCTCTAAATTCGAGTGCTCTAAATTCGAGTGCTCTAAATTCGAGTGCTCTAAATTCGAGTGCTCTAAATTCGAGTGCTCTAAATTCGAGTGCACAGACAAGTAGAACTTAGTAGATGCTGTGCTCTACCTACCATTCAATTTTTTATTCTGACTACTTTGGATATGTAATATTGTTTACATGTATGAAGACCAGCTTAATATATACTGTATGTCTGTAAACCTTTGTCGATTTCTTTAACCCCAAAATGTTATGTGATGGGTTAGACTTTGTAATATTCCTTGAAAGACATAATGTCCTATGAAATAAAGGGAATGGTAGTTACTGATTAGTTGGTTAACAGAAGTAAAATTGGGAAATTGATATGAGAAATGAAGTGATTGAAATAGTTTTTAATTGAGGAGATTGTAGTATATTAACCTCGAATTTTGGTGTTTACTTGCAATAGTCTATGCAGATTTAAACTTCTATTCAGCAAAGTGATGTTGTATTTTGACCCCTCTGATGACAGGAATGGTTAAGATCATTCCTTATGATCTGGAGATTGCATTCGGCTGAGAACACTTGTAAAGGTGACTTGAACGATAATAGTTGGAAGTGAAAATTCACTTTGACATGAGATACCGCCAAGAAAATACTTTATATTTTCAAGAGTCTTACGGGGTTGCATTAAGTACAAATTGCTATGTAAGGGTTATAACTGGCTTGCAAAAAAGTTGAGCAGGCAGCAAATTTTCCATAGTGAGTGTAATTTGTCCCGGGATTGGTAAATGCTTATGCCTATAAATAGAAGATACTGTGACTGTCGATGGTCACTACAACACAGGCTTTAGCGTTGGACTTGTATGTTTTGGATAAGAGAGGCGATAGAAATGCAGGATTTTTGCATAATGCATTTAGTTGGTGGCCTTGTCTCTGGTTCTAAAGTTTTTGAATGTTAAAATTGCTCAAAGGATTTCGTGAGGATGGAGTTAAACTTCTGGTCCTTAGTTTTGCCAATCTCTTGGTAATACTTAAAAAGAATTGCGAGTAAATTTGGTTAGCTTAAGAGTTGGGAGCGCCAGGACAAAAACCTAAAAATCTGTTTTCCCTTTTTCCTAGCTACAATCTGTAAACTGCAGATAGCTAAGGTTAGCCACTTAATTCTGGCTTTACATCTGGTTTTTATTTGCTCACTGCCACGAAACATTCAATATTCTATACAAAGAAAATATCAAAGCACCTTTTTCGTTGGGTTGTTTCTGTGCTATTCCTTCTATTGCAGAGTAGTGAACGACTAAGGCTGATAACTACTGCCAATTATTAACCAGCTAACTGCTGAATTATCCGCCAACTTCTGGCTTTTCCCTTACTGATTCGCCCAAATGATTGGTGCCAATTTGCAGGATTGATATTTTGTCGCCCAAACGTTGCACAATGGTCTGGAAATAAATACTGCTATACTTTATTGGCTCATCACAATGAAAAGCTGGTCACAATGAAAAGCTGGAATTTTTTTTTAATATACAGTACTGCGGCCTGCAATCCATTTCGCCAACATGCCCACGAGAACGCGCGCGCACAACCACAGACATACATATACATAAAATGGTTGTGTTGATCATATCGAAATGAACTATAATTGTCGATAGCCACGTGAGT
The DNA here is from genome assembly GCF_040412425.1 of Macrobrachium rosenbergii. Classification (NCBI taxonomy): domain Eukaryota; kingdom Metazoa; phylum Arthropoda; class Malacostraca; order Decapoda; family Palaemonidae; genus Macrobrachium; species Macrobrachium rosenbergii. Next base: position 1,929,581 of record NC_089751.1, read on the forward strand.
GTAGAGGACTGAAGACCACGAGGAAAATGACAGGTGGTGTCCAGGGAATAGTGACCTTCATAATGCCACCTGGAATTTGGGTGTGCCGATCCGCGAGACCTTTATAGTTCTTTTACCTTTCTAAGATCGCTGTGGTGTGGTCAGTTCAAATATCATACGTTGCCAATTTTCATGTTATGGTAATCATATTTGCTTCATGGAGTCTACTGAAACCGTTTTCATTTCTTGAAATGCAGTGCTTTGTTTCCAACATATATTGAATGTCTTATTTAGTCTCTTCTTGGTTAAAACCTAAGTTTCATTAATAAAGTGGAGATGTGGCATATTTCTTGCCCGGTGCTGCCAAATCTGAGTTTAGGGGTCCTATGATTCATAAGAGGATTTTATAAGGTCGCGTCAATCTCATTAAAGGATACTCGCTCTCGATCAGCCATTGTGATGAGTATGGGCAGCCGAAGTGACTCCCGCAAACGCCTTCACCTGCCACCCGAGGCCAAGGAAGTAGTCTATAATGTCCTGAAATACTTTATTTTAGAAAAACAAGGAGGTCCTGTAACTGATGTTTCAAAGGCTATCCAAAGAACATCTGAAGCATCAAAAGTGTCAGAAATGACTATTCGCAGACTTAACAAGGAAGCAAGAGAGAGAGACAGAAAATAATAATAGTGGAAACGCAGCCTGCAGTCTTCAAAAAAAGAAAAGACAGAAAATGAGCCCAGTGACTGACTTTGATGATTTTGATAACGTCCTGCGAAGAACAATTCTTGGCTTCTACGATCGGAAGGAAATTCCTACTCTCGACAAAGTGCAGTGAGCAATGAAAGAAAGTATTGGTTTTAGTGGAAGTAAAGCGTCTCTTCGAAAAGTGATCAGAAAGATCGGTTTTCGCTATGCAAAAGTGAACGGTCGACTTTTCTTAATGGAGAGAGATGATGATCTGTCTGTGCGGACAATTTTTTTACGAAAAATAATTGATGCAAAAAATAACGTCCAATTATATACTTAGACGAAACCTTGGAGAATCAAAATTACAGTGTCGGTAAATGTTGGACAGATACCTCCTCCTCAAAAGCAACAGGCCTTCAACAACCAACAGGGAAAGGGGGCCGCTTTATTGTTTTACATGCAGGTTCCAAAGACTGTTTTGTTCCGAACGCGCAACTGACATTCCTTGCAAAAAACGATGGCGATTATCATCATCAGATGAACGGCAGTGTGTTCGAAAAGTGGTTCCGCACACAACTTATTCCCAACATTCCCGCATCATCCGTTATTGTAATGGATAACGCTCCCTACCACTCCGTAGTTACAAGTGAAAGGGTGCATTTACACTTGCCCACTCACTACATCATCTCCCAGGCAGCACTCCCTTCTCTAATTGCATGTAAAACGAATTAACCAGGTATGATAATATACAGTACCTGTATGTCTGGAATCAAATTTATCCAACTGTTAGTGGCTCTTTTAATTTACCTTTTATATCTCATAGAAGTGAGTTATGAGTTACAAATAATATCAATCACTGTTAAGAGTTGTTCTGTATCTAAAATTGTTTTATCCGGTGCGATTCGCACGCACACACCATACGCGCGCGCGCACACATACTCATATATATAAACAGTATATACACACTTATCAGTGTTAGAAGCTATTCTGTACTTAAACTTTGTTCCTACACGGTTTGCGCGCACAAATACATACACAGGTCTATATTTATATATATATATATATATATATATATATATATATATATATATATATATATATATATATATATATATATAAACTGTGTAATATATATATATGTATATATTAGATATACTGTTTATATATATTTATATATATTCATACATGTGTGTTTGTGTGCGTGAACTACCTAGGATTATAGAAAGAATTATGAGCTGCACAAAAACATGAAGCGCTGCCTGGGAGACTGTACGAGAAAGTGGTTAAAATAGATTAATATATTGTTTAATAATATACGCTAAAGAAGGACTGAACTGTTAAGCGATGTGGCATAGGTGAGATTACGACTTGAAATATAAAAACATAACAAATATGTATCCATGTACAGTATACTCAAATCATATAGAGTCCACGTATTCTACATTTGGTTAAATGATTTCCACCGCATCAAAATGTCAGTTCTGAACCGAATTCTCATAAAATGAATCATCTCTTGGATGTCATCGAAAGAATATTTGTGAGGGATTTTCTTAGATTCTGTTCAACACTTCGTTCACCGTAAATCTTAGCAACAAGGGAAGACTCCACAAAAGAAAAAAAACCTCCGAGGGAAAGGTTTTCCCTGCTGTTAGTACTTCTAATCATGTCGGATATGGTTCCCGGGGTGATAAATCGTTAATAGGGTTCGATTCCTCCCTGTGATCTTCTGGAAACCACCTGATGAATAACTTTGCAAAATTTGATCATATTACAGTATATTCGCTCAGTCATTGAAGTTTTCGCTTAGTAAACGTACTTACAATATTAGGGCATGTAACATTGTTATGTATCTTATGAAAAGGGAACCAAAATATTTATCAGGAATGTCATGTATCTTATGAAAAGGGAACCAAACTATTTATCAGGAGAGAGTAAGATGGCAGACTCGACCCCGCGCCCCACACCAACCCCCATGAAAAACCAAACTATTTTCTTTTTTTTTTTCTGAGAAGGTAATCCAGTGGACATAAAGCCAATAATGTTTCATCACTAACTGTTAGTCCTTCCTGGCTAACACTCGCACAGACATTGCTGAAAACATAACGTCATTCCATCATGAAAGTGTACTACTTTTCACCTTTATTGCAGGTAAAGGTACATTAGCAAATTATAGATTTAGCTATAATTGTTGTTTTGCTAACTTTATTTAATTAGTATGCCGACAAGAAAAATATTTGTGAAAACATTTTCACGTTATTTGTTGATTTATTTCATGATCATTTTGTTACCGTCATGAAACATGGCGCTAATTTCTTTTTTTTTTTTTTTTTGTGAGTAAGAGCATTTCGTCATTTGTCTTATTACATGTCATCTTTCACTTTCAAGGGGTTCTACGGGTGTGAGATCTACGTCTGGCAGAGGAGTATTTGTTTCTGGTGTTTATTTTTTAAAGAAACACAACTCGTCTTTATATAAAAATACAAGAGTATGTACTTTGATGGTGACTGTTCGGAACTTTTCTCTGTTAAACAAAAGAAAAAATATATTCACAACAGTAATCGTAGTGTTAATGAAGAATAAACCTTTCCTTCGTTACAAAACACAGTTTCCTTTTAAGCGTAACAGTCCTATGTACAAATTTCATCCCCAGAGGACCTGCACGATCATAGTTACGAACGCCCGAAGCGTCTAATACCCGCACTCTCTCTAATTTGATATACTTGGAATAAGGTATTCTGCCAGTCTCTGCTGAACAACTTCACACTTGATTTGCAAATCAATATTCATGTAGAGACACAGTAATCTGAATTATCCTTGATTACTCTAGGGACGCCGGAGAATTAGCATCTATAACTGTCTCTGGATTCAGGTATCTGTGAGCAACTTGGAAGCTGTCACCTCAGGGACGCGCACTGGTCTTCCCCGGCTCTTCTCCCTCCTCCTCCTCCTCCTCCTCCTCCTCCTCCTCCTCCTTCTCTTCTTCTTCTTCTTCTTCCCTCTCTTTGATATCTATATATCTCCTTATTGCATGAATTGACTTGCTACAATAAGGAGATATCCATAGATGATAAAGATTTTGACTGATGTGTGTAAGAGTAGATCACGTATTCATTTTTCCAGGACACACGCATAAATACACGATGACTCATATGTCGATAAATATATATATATATATATATATATATATATATATATATAATATATATATATATATATATATATATATATATATATAATATATATATATATATATATATATATATATATATATATATTAATATTAACTTATACCTCTCTTGATGACTCAATGGGTAGGCTGTCGATTGAAGTTGTTGGAAGGTAACTGTGTCGAGGGATCGAGACCTGGCAGTACCGATCCATTTGTCACTTATAAATTCCCCTTCAGTGATATTTCCCCATCGGGGATATTCCCGAAGTAGCGTGAATTTGATATTTAACAACATTTTAGCTTCATGATTGTATATAAATCACGGTGTGATAAAAATTTCATAATTAGAGCTGCGTGTTCCAAACGTACCGATGAGCTGTCATGGTGGAGGTGGGTTAATGCTTTGCTAAATGTGTGTGTATATATATATATATATATATATATATATATATATATATATATATATATATATATATATATATATATATATATATATATATATATATATTATGATATGACTGGGGCCTTTTTCTCGCAACCTCACCTGTTTTGCATGTGCCAACTAATTGAGAAAAATAAACATTATTGCCCCTCATTTAGTAATGGAACAGAGGTCTCAATTTGCCCCTTCATAATCTCTCTCATTCCCCAAAATGGTTAAGCCTAACTCTCGCTTTCTGTTCAGAGTGACTGCTTGGGCCTAAAATTCCAGATACCCCTGTGTCCAGCCAGACTGGGGTGAGAACCCCCAAAAGAGAAAGTTGACCCCCCCCATTCTGAACCCACATGAGCTGACTAGCGCCATGTGGAAACCATGCGGTCGTCATAAAGGGAACCGTGACGAAAATTGACCTTTGCGCCACGTGGATGAGAAGCCAACATAATCTCCCCCAGGGGTCATAAATAGACTCTGCAAGAGGAATCAGTCTCAGTTCCCTCAGAGACGGCTCAGAGATTGCTCAGGACCTACGCGAGACAGACGTCCCTGTCTGTCCCTTTGAACATGTTTTGACCCAGGGGCCTCTACTGTATATTTTTATAGTGGCATTATAATTCTTTCCTCCATCGCCAGCGCAATATGAAACGAGGACAACGTCGCCTGGACTAAGGCAATGGGCCGGAATTAAGGTTTTAGCCAGTCATGACCTGTTATTCTCTACCTAATAATTCCCTTAATTTTTTCCATTGTGCGATCACCTCAGTAATTTGTGTGGGAACATTCAGTGTTAACGTAAAATATGCATTAGTGTTTAACTGAGTTATTTGGCACCATCTGTGCATTCCTCAGTTTCCTTTGAGAGTCTTATTATTGTTGCAAGTAACTGTCCTACATATTTGCAGATAGGCCTTGACTGTGGAACCTCTCGGCCGATCCATGTGTGGTTCCCCCCTTCAACTGCGACCTTCCGTGTTATGAAGATATCGTCAGCTTAGAACATTTATCCTGTGTAGGATTCATTATTTAGCAGGCTCTTGTTATTACCTGCCCAGTAATTCGTCATTCTTCTGATCTTTGTTGTTATGTAAATATAATTAGTTGAGAGAACCCATGAGTTTACGTAAATTCCTCACCTGAAGAAGGCCTTAAGCCATAGATTTCATTTGCTTTGTCTACGAGTGGCTCTAATATTGAGTCAGATGTGTGATAAATAAAAGGAACTTCCCTGCGCTATCCGTTGCTGCCCAGAGACAAGTAAGTACCCCCTTAACATTCATAGTAATGTTTTCCTTAGCCTAAATCCTAACTGTCCTTCCTGATATCTGGTTGTAGTACTATAGAGTGACTGCTTAGTCCCTGAATCAGTTTCCAACGCCTATCTATTTGTGTAGTCTTAATCTGTCACTAACTGATGTTTCTCTCCTCGGGTACCACACCTTTATGACCTCACATGACTCCAACTGTCGCTGAGGTTAATCCCTTTACTATGTGAGGCCAGCTGTCTTAAGGTTAGTTTTCAAACTTGAATACAAGCCAGAGACCACCACTTTTGACCTTTACCAGCTACAGGCGATGTACTGGCAATAGTTGGGCCCATGTATGGGGCTCAAAGTAAAAATCCCAAAACAACAGTTCTCATGAAAGTGAGCTAACAGATTTGATGACTTAAAAGATTGACAGTCATGTCGAAGACCCTTTTACTGTTTATCATTCATATAGTACCTCAGTTCCCTATTCCAGTTAGAAAGAAGTCAAGTGCCTCTTTGGACACAGTTCTCAGCTGAGGTAGTGCTGTCCACTTTGGAGTTGCTAATCACATCTCATTCCTGACTGGACTATTCCTGGCTATTGGTTCTACTGAAGTTACCCTGTCTATCACTACGTCTAAAGAGGTCTATTAGAACTCAGCTACCAACAGCGTTGACGATGCCTGCTCTAAAGGAGAGTCCTCGCCGTGGAGGAATGGAGATTGAGTGATAAGTAAAAAGTGTCCTGTTGTGAATGCAAAATGGGATAGATGACCAAAAACTACCCTAAGTGTGCTGATAATAAAACTGCTTCATTTCGTAAATTCTTAGTGGAGTTAAACTTGTTACACAGTGTCCATATCATTTCATTGTATACCACTCCCTTCATTGCTAATACAAACAACAAGTTTCATGTCTTGGTTGCAAACTATTGCTGTTTTTGTTAACTTTATGATGCAGTTGTGATCTTATCTTGGCCACGTTGTGTTTTGCATGCCATTTAGATAAAAGTTTTAACCTTTGTTTTTTAGTATTGATATTTTCTTGGTTTTCTGCACCTATAATCATTGCATTAATATATCTTTTTATTATACTCTCATACATGTTTTCCTGCTTTATAAAGTCTTGACTTCATTTATCATTAGACAACTAAATTCTATCAATTCTGCTCTTAATATATGTCCTTTGTTCTTTACTGAGCTGTCCTTTGGACATCATTCTTCGCCATTCGAATCTCGTTTGAAAATACTGGCGCTGATATGGCCAGTTTCGCTCACGGCCTGTTTACGTTATTTCCACTGATTGACGTGAAGGGTTTAACGTCGGTATTCTTAAAGATTCCGAGGAATGACTGGATTAGATTTAAATATAAAAAGTATATGTATATGTATATGTATATATATATATATATATATATATATATATATATATATATATATATATATATATATATATATATATATATATATATATATATATATTTTATCGGCATTATAGGGACCTAGGTATTTCTAGATCGTAAAATACTGCAACTACTTAAGATAATGCTACAAATGTCTGAAGTCGCATTATGGATTC
>NC_089751.1:1939179-1949179 GCF_040412425.1 Macrobrachium rosenbergii
TAGTCTGTAAGTACCAAATGTGCACTAATATATAATATTTTTGTCAACTGCTAACTCTCAGCAATATATATATATATGTATATATATATATATATATATATATATATATATATATATATATATATATATATATATATATATATATATATATATATATATATATATATATATATATATATATATATATATATATATATATATATATATATATATATATATATATATATATATATATATATATATATTTTTACATATATATGCGTGTGTGTAATAGTTATTAATAGTAGCATAATTGTTTACATGATTCTTTCTAAGCGGAATATGAAAAAATATGCTTATGAATTAATGACTGAATAAAAAAAACCTCTGTCTCGCAAAGTTGAAAGAACCGTGCGTTTTGATGACGGAATTTAGACATAGGGCCTTTTCTGAAGGCGGAGTATGGACATAGGCCGGTTTTCTGTAAAAGTAGTGAAAGGTCACTTTCAGTCGGAGATCTCTTGTGTTTCTGCACGTCGACGTTTAGTCGCATGGTTAATTAAATCACACAAGCTTGGTATACACATCACCCTCGTGTTATGCCCAGAACATAAGAACACGTTTGTAAAATATCTTGCCACTCTCCATATTTGTATAATTTGAAAATACTGAGTTTATCAGTTATTAGTTATTTTTAATCATGTTCCAGCTTCTATTTGAAGTATGTTATTAAATTGATTTTTTTAGCAGTTGTGAAAAACCACATTTGGTTACCAGCGTGCGTGGAATTATGTGAAGAAGCGTGAGTGAGAGTTGGCGTGAGGATTCCTGGAAGACGCTGCCAGAACAGGTACCACCATTTTGCAATTTCTTAATAAAATCAAGAAATGTAGAAGACCTGGTCTCATTTCATCTACCACCTATACCATATATATATATATATATATATATATATATATATATATATATATATATATATATATATATATATATATATATATATATATTTTGAGTTAAAAGTTAAAGTCCTCCTGGGCCTCTGTAGGCTCATAGGGCAGGCGCTGATCTCCTGTTTCTTCGGACGACAGCCAGTCGGGGACAGGTCCCAATGCCTATGACAAATGGCCAGTGTGTTATATATATATATATATATATAGATGATGGATGGTATGGATACCAGACGATGAGGACTGTTAGTCCTAGAAGGCTTGTAACTTTTCCTGAATAAATATCTCTGCTAGATACCACCTAGTTTAAATGAGGTCCTGTTAATAACTTTATTAATGAAAAGAACAATTGTGTAAAAAAATATACATACACACACTTACACACATACACATATATATATATATATATATATATATATATATATATATATATATATATATATATATGTATATATATATATGTGCGTGTGTGTATGTATGTATGCATATGTATGCATGTGTGCGTGATTTCTTCGAAACATCGGCTACCGAACAGAACACAACAGAGAATGACACAGCAGTACTCAAAGTAAAATCAATATCCATATAGGAAAGAGCTTCACGGGGAGCCTTTCTCCTCGTCCTTCTACTGATGGCTGATTCAGAGTAGAGCAGCGCGATGGTCGTCATCAGGGAAGGAAAGAATTAAGTTAGGAGGCGAGTCACGACCTCAGGTGGCTTGGGGAACACCACCTGTGCTCCCCTTGCGTCCACCTATGACGTTCGTTGATCCATCATCGGTCAAAACACCAGTGTCTCTCCCCTTCTTGAACTTGCCTCCTTCCCCAGGAGTTTCTGACCCGCCCCCCCAAAACCTAGATATTATTATCTGTCGTCTGGGAAAAGGGCGTCACCTTTATCTTTCTCCCCTTGACACCACTTCTCATTAAGGACTCTGGAAATCAATAAGCAGAAGAACACTTTACATCTAAGTATCTGCTTTCTGTGAGATTTGCAAATAACTTTTCAATGAAGCTCAAGCATCATGTCTAAATGATTCGGTACGATATTCAAAAACGTTAGTGATTGGGAACTTGAGAATAGACCCTGAGGCCTTTTCTGAGGACCAAAGGTCGGTTTTTTCGCGTACTTAACAAAAAAAGTAAATAATAATAATAATAATAATAATAATAATAATAATAATAATAATAATAATAATAATAATAACCTTCTGGATGTCGTTGACTTTGTATTGCAGTTTCTCAGTCTATCGAACTGGTTCCTTTGTAGCAGCAGGTAAATTATACAACAGTCGTCCAAGGTTCAATCATTCCTTGATATTTCGTAGAAATATGCAATACATATGCTCGGGGGTACAGTACAAACAAACAGTGAATCCAGTTCTGACGTGACTTCATTATTCACAGAGGTATCTATTTATGATTTGCTCGAGTTTTTAGCGGATGCTTTAAAAGAACGGACAGTTGGCTATAACATTCTTCATGGGAATTATCAGTTAGAGATCCTCTCTTTTTAATTACATTACACCATGCATGCTGACACAAGCTTGATCACTAGTGTTTGCTGGCAACCAGGTACCTAATTCCCTGCTTTTGTCAACATTGCCACACTCGGCCTAGATTATTTCTTCGTCTACCCAATCAAACACGGGTTTTCTGGGTTACGGGCTGCAGGAGTGATCTCTTACGCTATTATTATTATTATTATTATTATTATTATTATTATTATTATTATTCAGAAGATGAACCCTATTCATATGGAACAAGCCTACAGGGGCCATTGACTTGAAATTCAAGCTTCCAAAGAATATGGTGTTCATTCGAAAGAAGTAACAGAAGGTAAAGGGGAACACAGAAAGAGGCGATCAGTTATCAGAAAAACAGATAAATAATAAAAAAAAAATAGATAAATAAATAAACTGAAATGTGAGTAAATTATTAAAAGAAAAGGAGAATTGCATTAGGGTAGTAGCGCATTTTTTCTTCTCTTGAATTTCCAAAGTTCCCATTGCACGACATTCTCAGGGAGGCTGTTCCACATTGCGATGGTTTGAGGATTAAAGGGCCTCTGTAACTGAGAAGTTCGACAGGGAGGCACATTTACTGCATATTTGTGCTGCAGTTCAGCGAATCTGGTTGCTCTCGGCAGATAAAGGGGATCAAGGATCGGTTGTGAATGCGAAAGATCTTTGTTGAAATACAACTTATGAAAAAGTGACAAACGAGAGACTATCTGTCAATGGTCCATGTCATAACTGCTAATATTAGGAAACAGAAACCTACCACCACGAACCGCTATCTAAAAGAGATAAATCTTTGGCAGAAGCAGACATCCGCGCCGGAGAACAGTATTCTGATAAAGGAAGGAAAAATGACCTAAAACTGGTTGCATTGATTTTATCGCTGATGTAAATATATGAGGCCTTACGAAAAATGCCTAACTTTCCTGCGGCATTTGCTGAAATTTTCATTAGATGTTTCTCTAAAGTAAGGTGTGAATCAAAAGTTACACCTAGAATAATTAAAGCTTCAGACTCATTCAGCAGAGTTTTCATCTACTTGAAGGGGAGGGTGGGATGGAAAGCCTGCACGAGATTTGCTAATCAATAGTGTTGTCATTTTACTAGAGTTCAGCCTCATACACCACCGACTACACCATTCACTGATTCGGTCCATGCCCCGACTCAGGCTGAGGGCAGCTCATTTCTCATAAGTGGAGACTTTACTACACTCACAAGTGTTGCATCATCGGCATACTGAAAAATCTTGTTTTCCAAGCCAACGGCCATATCACTTGTACACAAGAAAAATAACAGTGGAACACTACCCTGTGGAACTCCAGACACTATAGGTCTTAGTTCACTAAAGATCCCATCAGCAGCAACTCGCTGCTGTCTACCTGTAAGGAAATCTTGAAGTTTACATATAAGTGCCTTGTGACTTACTAAACCCACAGTAGCACTAAAATCTATTTGAATTACCCTGCACTCAAAACCCTTATCAAGGTTCTCTTACAAATGGCATGTCAAGTACAAAAGAGCATCTCAGGTATACCTAACTGCTTCCTATATGCATACTGACTATCATCTAACAACCTTTGATTCCACTTATATAGTAGCTTATAAATAAGTTTTTCTGTGACTGGTGAGCGCAGGAGAATAGAAATTAGCCTTAAGTTACTGCAGTTTGCAGATAAGCCGTTGTCTGAAACAGGCACTGTATTACTAAGCTTGGGCGCATCCACAAAGATACTACGTCGACATAAAAACTATAATATCTACAATGAAAAGAGAGAAAGAGAGATACATACTGTGTATACTGATGATATAACTTTTTCTCCTAATTTCTTCTAGAGAAGAAATAAGTCAGATTCCACACGAATGATTTAAGAGTTTTCGCGAACTTAGTTGCTCATCGAAGTCAACATTGGTGATTTTACTCTCTTTATCTGAAAGAAATTGTCCAGCTACTAATGAAGAAAAATGAGTTTCTAAGTCATACCAACAGAATAGTTTTAAAGTATATGATTTCCAAGAACAAGACAAGTGCAATCAATCGTGTTAACGCCGATTTACAGAGCAAACAGAAAATATTGGCAATGAATAGACTGGACTAAAAGAAAAGAAAAAAAAAAAAATCCTCGAGGTAGCATCAAAAGATATTCTTAACCGAGCCAGGGGTAGGAGTGATCCCATTTAGGTCGAAGAATGTCTCCATTTGACGTCTTCTAATCCATCAAGAGACCTTCAGGATTTGTGGTGCTTCTGGGACACACATATACACGCGCGCATTGATACGCAGGTTCTGGGATGGAAATACTATTGACGTTTTACACTATAAAACTTCACCGGGAAAGGAAAGTCTTAGTTTTGAAATGATGCGCGTTATACAAAAAAAAGAAAAAAAAAAGTTTTTCATTTCTTTTATTATATTTTGATTAACAATACGATAACGACCACGTACCATTTGAGTTATATTATTTCTGAAATCTAAGATTTCGAAATAAATTTCATCAGTTTCTTGATTTTTAGGTGGTTGGTTAAAGAAATCTTGAAAAAAAACTTGAGGAGAAAGTTTATCAATTTTGTACGTTTACTTTACCAAATGAAGCTCTCCGTGTTGAGTTCAGTGAGCTTATTGAAGATACTGATATCATTGGTTAGAGACCAATAAATACATTTCCGTGGATATGACCGATCGTAGTTATTCGTACATAACAATACCGCTGTGCCATATACATAACAATTGACGAATGCGGCCATCATATGTTGATCGCCCATACCGTGTTACTGAATCGTTCCGTCCTGGCTGACAACCTCCCTTTTCGTGGCTACAGAGTCGCTTGTGTTAGTAGCTCTCGGAATATGTTAACAGAGTGTCGCAACTCTTCTCCTCAGCTTCCTTCCTTCCTCCCTGTCATTACCCTTGCCATAAAAGAGCAGAAAGAAGATATCACATATGTAGATGACATTGAATCACCGAGGCAGAGTGCGGAGAAGGAAAGATAAAAACCGGATATGAGATCCGAAAGCTTTCTTTCTCCTCATATCGGTTCATGTGGAAATCTATGAGTCTGGAAGTTCATAGAAATAAATTCTTGAGAATTTCTGTTGACGTCCTTTCTTTGTTCCACACAAGTCGTTTGAAATTTCTCGTAGGTTTAACCATTACATGAAATGTGAAATAGCATGAAGTCCTGCATCAAATTTTTCACAATGACAAAAGCCATAAATTTGACTATCTAGCATCGGCCATCTCGTCGACTGATAAGTTTAACTTGCAGGACAGTCGACGAAATAGAGACTAATCTCGCATAAACCATACTTGATCTAAAACGATGAATCACGAGGGAAAATAGGTCTGAAAAATATGCTGAGCTCCAGCATTATGGCCGCCAGCTACATCTGAGATTTACTTCTAGGTTATAAATTTCGTGAGCAGAATAAACGAATCTGGAATGACTAAGACCAAACAATCGCAATTCCCTCTGCATTTCTTCACGAAGCTCAGCCTCTTCCTTTTCAGTTTGTTCGTTCAGCCCTCTTAGATGAATTCTTCCTGAATACTATGTTCTGTCGGGATCTTTTAAAATCCGTCTGTCACATTTTTAAACAATTCTACAATTATAGACTCAATACAAATATGATAAGGAAGGCTCTCGCGCACTGATTTACAATGCTATATCGGAATGCATCATCCTTTGCATATAAAGGAAATAAAAGAAAAAATATGAGAACTGGCGATATTAAAATGAAATAAAGCAAAGTTTTAAAAAAACTTTACTTTGAAGACTATCTTAACTTAATATATGCGGCAATGCAACAGTTTATAAAAGTTTAGTTTTTAAATACACAGCCTGAATGTCAACTGCATAATCTGCTAACAATTTCTGACCAGCGCGTAGAAACAGAATTCAGGGCAGAATCGTATAATGAAAGTGAATGATCTCACTTTCATGCTTGTCAAGAATCAACGACTAAAGACAAAAGTTTGCTCTAATACTAAAGGCAGTATTCTAATATGGTTTCGTATCCAGAACCCATGTAAGTGTTTCTGTAATTCTATCCTGTATTCTGTGCACTGTAATCTACATCTCTGAGAATAAATATTTGTGCTAAAGGATTTCACAAACTATGTTTAAGATTTGCCTCTTCTAATGTCCTCATTAGCATTTCAACAATATTCTGAGAACATTCCAATCCTGTTCTAGCTGATGCAAGATCTTCGAATTCCACACTCAATAAAATTCTATCATCGTCCAGCCACACCTCGCCGTCCTCTACAGTTATCAGTCCAGGTCCTAAATAAACCTTTCCCATTGCATTCTCAGCCACCATGAAGGTGAGGCGTATGCTAAATCTCCGCATCTGTAGACAGAGGAAAGAGGAAAAAACCTGTAAATAATTGCTTAACCCCTATGAAGAGAACAAAAAAAAAAAACAATAATAAACACCCGCAAAAAAACAAACCCCCACCAAATATTAGGTTGTTCTTTTAATCTTAGATATATGTGTTAATTTCATGCTCCCGTTTCTTCATTTAAAACTATGAACCCATTTCTCCTTTTCTTTTCTATAACACGAAATGGCCCTTCAAACTTGGGACCCAACTTGTAATTTAACTCATTCCTGACATTCATTTTCAAAAACACTTTATCACCAACTGCAACTCTTGCGCTTTCTGATTTCATACTACTTCTCGCGACCATTGCTTGTGTCTTTGAATCAAGATTACCTCTGAGACATGAATGTTTTTCTTTAGCTGTAGGAATTAACAATTTAACCATATCATCACAACATGAAGAGACTGACAACAAATCAAACGCACCCCGAACTGGATAACCAAATAATGCTTTCACGGGTGGCATGCCAATGGTGTCACCAACCATTGTATTTATGGTATGTCTGACCATACCCAAATATCTATCGCGGTTACAGTATTGTCATTACTGCCTACTGTTACTCTACGAGCTTCAAACACTTTCCTATTAGCTCGCTCACACAGCCCATTAGTCTCTGGCCTATAAGGAAGGTTATTTACCTTCTTTACCCCCATAATTTGCACAAGACATTCCAACGTTCTTTTTAAAAATTCTCTCCCATTATCCATAATAGGTATCTAGCACTCAGTATCTGCATATATATTTACTGAAAAACTTAACCCCAACCTCTTCTGCTGTTTTATTCCTTAACGGGAAAGTCTCCACGAACCTCGTTAACTCATCTATAATCACTAACAAATGTTTATGTCCATAACCCAACTCATAAAAGTTTGTGAGCAAATCCATATGCACCCTCTGAAATGGCCTGCTTGGGATAGAAAAAGACCCAAGTTTACACAACGTTACCCTCACGGGTTTACATGAATTATACATAGAACACTCCTTCACAAATTTCTCCACTCATGAAAACACATTTTTCCAAATATACTGAGTACAGATTTTCTGATGCATCTTCTCAATTCCCAAATGTGGACTACCCAATTTACAATGTGTAGCCTCCAAAACCACTGGAATCAACTCTTTTGGTACCACAATTTGTGTTGTATCCCCATTATCCTCACTGCTTCTCAACTTATATTTTATTTTCCTCATGAACAAATTACCCTCTAATTCTAAACGCGAATAAGGCAATCTATAACGCTTTCTCACTAATTCACCTCTAAGAAATGCCTTTGCTTCCGCTAAAACCCCATCTTCATCTTGTTTCTTCTCTACCACACTGATATCCCAGTCCCCATACTCACCACTTGCACTACACACTTGTTCATCTTCTGTGTCCACAAAATGCCTACTGAGAGCATCTGCCATCATGTTATGTTTACCCTCAATGTACTTGAGCCTAGCATCAAAATCCCCAATTGTCAAACACCACCTAGCCATTTTAGGAGAACGATCAGGCTTATTAAAAAGATCCAACAATGACTTGACTAATAATTAGTCAGTAAGCTACTGTATTTGTATGACTCTCAGAGATAACGGTGAGTGGACAACTTCCTCAAGCAGCATAGGCTTGTTCAACAAAGATCTGAATGATTTGCTCAGAGGCGAACAGCACAAGTATACCTTAGTTTTACCAGACCACTGAGCTGATTAACAGCTCTCCTAGGGCTGGCCCGAAGGATTAGACTTATTTAACGTGGCTAGGAACCAATTGGTTACTTAGCAACGGGACCTACAGCTTATTGTGCTAACAGCACAGAATTTGTGGAGGATCGCATTGCCTACGACCTTTGTTACCATTTTTCAGACTTTCTATTATTTCCTTTTAAGTTTCAGTTTTATTATATCATGAAATTCCGTTCACAGCTTCATGTTTTTGAATGCTTGTGAAGGTCGAAAGATTAGTGAATTAAGGAATAAGAAGACAACTGGCTTGGCCATATTTTAGCCTATATAGCATATATATATATATATATATATATATATATATATATATATATATATATATATATATATATATAGAGAGAGAGAGAGAGAGAGAGAGAGAGAGAGAGAGAGAGAGAGAGAGAGAGAGAGAGAGAATGCGTTTATGTGTGTGTAAGTGTGGGTGGATGTTACATACTGACTTACTTCTTCACGTAGGAGAATTTTCTTTATTTTCTCATAACATCGAAACACCTGTGAATGAGAGACCAACGTATGCAAGAAATGTTAGTCGAGTGTTCCAGGTTCTCATACTTCATTGTATAAAAAGTATAAAATCAATTTAAAGACAAATATGAGTGATTGAATCACAGCAAGTGTAGTCTTATTCTGGTCATGATTTTACCTTTAAGAGTAAACAAATCCAACGGCGCTTCTCGGTATTAAACGTGCCCCACAAGTGTCTAGTGATTTTCGTATATAAGCAAAGTAAACATTCGTTTCAATTAAAACTTTTGTTTTCTTTCAGCCAAAGTGCATAATGAATATTCAACATTTTCCAGAGGAACGTGAAATATCAATAACAACTCTATAAAATGTGTAATCAAATGTAAATGTTAAAACTTTGACGCTGATGTTCGTGCAGATATACGTACGGAGGGCAGGTACGGAAATACAAGCATTTGACAAGTTCTTGCGCACGGATGAATAGTACACTGCCTTACAAGGTGCAAGTTTTAAAGAGCTAAACAACCACACACACACACATATATACACACATACATATATACATACATACATATATATACATATATATCGCTCCATCATTACAAGAGTGTCGTAACTCCAAAATCTTGATTTTTCAGGAGAAGCGTTTTAAAGTTTCAAAGTCCTATAACTGCACCGAGATTTTGATTTAGACTTAAAATCTTCCCAGCGCCATCTCTCGGCCAAAAATGCACTTAGACTTACTTCATTACCAAAAGACGCAGAATTAAATGGGCAATCTTATGAGCTATGTAACTCAAAACTTCAAATTTCTGAGTTATGACAGTCTTGTAATGATGGAGCGATATATATATATATATATATATATATATATATATATATATATATATATATATATATATATATATATATATAAAGGACACAGGCAGGACAGCTAATCAGTCAGACATACCAAGGAATGAGGGCAGTAGAAACAGTCTGGT
>NC_089751.1:1954179-2036679 GCF_040412425.1 Macrobrachium rosenbergii
TTGACGGTACATTGAAATGGCTGCCAGCTATTATTGCTGTCCCAAAGATTATGCATTCAACTTAAATCGTTATTAACACAATATTTTTCATAATATCTCGTTCATAAGGTTTCTTGTATTACTGAAGCCATTAAACGATGCTGCATAGAATTGTAGAATCTGAGGGATAAAATCATCCTAGCTATCTTATTGCATTAGATTCCACATATACGATATTGTTATAACCCTCCATCAATTTGTTTGTTAGTTTTTCTAGAATCTAGAGCCGCGTTTTCTCGGAGAACAAGGAAACTCTGAACATCTCTTAGGAAAAGCAACTTCTGACTGGCGCACAAAAGATAGTAGTTCTTGAAAGTTTTGGGAAATCTGCCTCTTAAAGCCTTCTGGAAACAGCAACCTTTAAATTTGTCATGGACAGGACACTATTAATGTTCAGCAGAAAAAAAGACGTCTAAATAGATAGCAGAATTCATTCTAGAAAAAAAACGAGGTTCTTAAAACCAAGGAAAAGCAAGTAACCCCAAGCTTTTGAAAAGAGTAGGCCCCTTAATGCTTCGCTTCAACTGCAGTTCTTAAAGACTTTTGAAAAAGAATCAGGAACTGGCTCAATAGTAGAAATATTGTTAATTCCACTTAAAAATGTCTTGCCCCTAAATGTTTTGCGAAAGGAAAAGCAACAACTTAATTTAATATCACTAAACGGGTGCTCTTAACGTTTTTTGTTCTTTTTTTCTGGGAAAATAAGCTTCTGATAGTCAGGCAAAAAATAAAACCAAAAACTCGGCATCTGAATGTCTCGTTGATAAGTCAGCATTTAAACTTTTCCCAAATAAAAGTAATATCTGGATGTCATGCTTTTTTAAAAAAGGAACCAAGGAAGATCTCAAAGAAAAGTAAACTTCTTGAGATTTCTAAGAAAAACTACCTTTGATTGTTTCGCATTTAAAGTAGGCTCTTAATGTTATACCGATAAATTCTTTAAATCTAATAGAATCAAACCTCTTGATGTTTTACAAAGAAACAATTTCTTAATATCTCGTAGAAAAGCAACTTCTAAATGTTTTGTGCAAAAGCACTTCCCGTAATGAACTTGGTAAACCGTAATCCATGTAAGTGGAATGCTGCACTTAATTATAGACCAACGCTCGAAACGGATGCATGATTATTAGCCAGAGGTTTTATTTAAATTAGGTAAAAGCAGATATTGACGTCGTATTCTTATATCACTGAATCATCCCGGCCAACAGTCGTTATCAATGGTTAATCTACACTAGAGAATATTTCAGTTGTATTATTACTATTATTATTTTATATTTTTATTTATTTATTTATTTATTTATTTATTTATTTTTTGCCTATCACGGTCATTCTATTGGACTGGATGGTTTTTATAGTGTGGGGCTACGGGTTGCATCCTGCCTCCTTAGGAGTCCATCACTTTCTTGAGCTGGCACCCAGCATCCATCTTCTGCAGTACTTTTGTCATGGGAATCATGGCTACTACGAAGAGTCGTGAGGACAGTGAGTCGCCTTGAAAGATCCTTCTCCTGATGTTAACCTCTGCTAGTCTTATCCCAGAGCTTATAAGTACCGTATTCCAGTTGTGCATTGTATATTTTAGGAAGCTGATGGTGCTTTCCCCTGCCCCATATATTTTCAGGCATTCTATCAGCCACGTGTGTGGTACCATGTCGAAGGCTTACTTGTAGTTAATCCATGTCATGCTTAGGTTGCCTCACCTTCTCTTGCTATTCTTCATTACCATTTTGTCTATCAGGAGCTGGTCTTTTGTGCCCCCCTGTATTTTCTTCTGCAGCCTTTCTGTTGGTGGGGGATGGTGTTTGTATCCTCTAGGTAGTTGTATAGTCTTTCACTGATGATACCTGTTAGTAACTTCCACATTACTGGTATGCAGGTAATAGGCCTGTAGTTACTTGCTATATTTCCCTAGTTTTTGTCTTTCTGTACTAAAGATGTTCTCCATTTGGGTGCAAGGTGGTGTGATACAATGCTGGAGTTGTTCTGCTATTCATGGGTGTAGGGCCTTGAAGTTTTTGAGCCAGTATCCATGTATTCATCGGGACCTGGGGCTTTCCAGTTGGGCATTTTCTTTAGTTGGTGTCTGACTGTCTGTAACTATTTCGGCGAATCTTTGTTTTATTCTCCCCATTTCTTCTGCCTTGACTTCCTGGAGCCATGTTGTATGTTTGTCGTGTGATACCGGATTGCTCCATGTTTCCCCAGTCTCTTACTTGTCCCGGCTTCAGGAATTTCCTGTTGGTTGTCTTGCCCTCTTAGTTGGCTGTATAGTCTTTTCTGGTTGGTTCCGAATAAATAGTTTGTTCTGTTGGTATCCTTTATTTCTGTTCATGTACCTTAGGATCTTGTGTGCTTTGGCTTTAAGCCTCTGTTTTTATATCTTAGATTGTGTTGTTTAGTCCCTTCTGTACTTTGTGTTTCTCATTCAGTTCCTCTCTTTCTTTTTTCTTGCTTCTTAGCCTCTTTTCTGCCATCTCTTTCAGTTTATTATTATTATTATTATTATTATTATTATTATTATTATTATTATTATTATTATTATTATTATTATTATTAAATAAGTCCCAAGAACAAAGAACACAGAAGGAAAATCGACCCGAGATAAAAAATCAGCAAATGACTGGATATTACGGTAAGAACGATTAACGATCGCCCATAAAACTGTCTTAACAACGTTAAGTCCAAGGTTAGTAGACCGCGGTTCTTTTACGCCACCAGCCGCAAGGTTGTTAATTGGATCCACCAACACAAATAGTTGGTCATGTGTCAAATATTCAGGAAAAAAACATTTAAAATTGTGTGATATTTAGGACTTTCGATAAACTACGAGCACTACCTATACCCTGAATGGAAAATATTTTTATAATGCTATAAAGGATGTGAATACTTTTAAGATAATTCATATACGATTGTGATGATATTGTTTCAAAACAAATGAACAGATGGTAAAAAATATTTATTGTCAATGCTCCATTTTAAATCATTATTATTTTACCAATGTAAAATAATACAACAAATTGATGATTTTTATATGAGTGCAATTTGAACATGTGTATATATATATATATATATATATATATATATATATATATATATATATATATATATATATATATATCTCAAAATTTATTCACTTATTCCCTCATGTTTAGAACGATATGCTTCTAGAAACATTTCCGTTGTTAAGGAAAAACAGATTTTCAAGGTGAGAAAAAATGTACAGACTGTCAGCTTTTTACAGTTTTCATATGATTGACCAGACTTTTAGCTACTATATTTTTCGTCGCCACACCATTTCCATTGCTACCTTCTACAGCGTTTTATTCGTTCGCTGATATGCTAGGAAGTAAGGCAAAAGCCTTAGATATAGTGGTACTTGGGTTCCAGCTTCTTTTATGGCTTGTGTGGTTCCAGGCACGTCCATGCAATCTGGTTAACCTTTAGCTTCAACAATCTTTCTTTCGTCTAAAACATGATTTCATGGAAAATCGCTTGATTATTATCATGTAATCCTTTAAGTCATTTATTGAAAAGAAATACTATAGGAATAAACCAGTACACACACACACACACATATATATATATATATATATATATATATATATATATATATATATATATATATATATATATATATATATATATATATATATATATATATATATATATATATATATATATATATATATATATATATATATATATATATAAATTTGTGTGTGTATGTGCCGATATATTCCCATAGTATTTGTTTTCAATAAATGGACTAAGAAATTACGTGAACGTGCCAGGAATATAAATTTTTTAATGTTTTTTCTAATTTTAAAAACAACGTATACAACTGCATTAACGCTAAAGAAATTCAGATCTTTCCGAAAGAAGCCTGCTGAGATATGACGGAATTGGGACACTAGTAGAAGACTCCCTTATCGCCTAGACATTATGTCCCTCTCCGGGGTTAGATGTCAACGGGTGCCATAAAGCGAAGAACTAGAGATTATAAAACCACTTCTGGCAACGGGATAGTCCATGCGCTTGGGGTTGCGAAGCTGGGACTGTTAGACATGGAAACCACGGGAATGAAAACGACTTGATTTCCGATTTGTTAAGTAGATGACGATGGTTTATAAAGTAACTCGGGAAGTGATGTTGTGAAGTTTTTGGATAAATAGAAGATTTGCAGTACTGCTTATAATGAAATTATTTCCTCTTCGAGTAATTATCAAAGGAAGTAGGGAACGAGAATTGATGTCTGAGTTCGTGTTTCCGGTAGAGGTAACTGGTGTTAATGGTTGCAAGAAAAACTGGAAAAACTTTGAAAATTACGCCTGAAAGTTCAACAAAATGTGAGAATGATACTCATGTGATATGTCATATCTCATGTCTGTTATCTGTATGTGGTTGTGTGACGATCTTGCCGAATTTTGATTACAAAATCGAGAAGTGATTCATTGATGCTATGCAGCTAGAAATTTGTAGAGACATATTTATGTACAATATATCATTAAGATAAGAAAAGCAGTAAATATCAATTGGTAAACGAAATTCAGTAATGGATAGAAAAATATATTTTCTGGGCGCATTATCTGTTCTCTTTCTCTCTTGGAAGCCCAGTTTAGGGATACATATAAAGAATAAAAACGAAAAATCACAACAAAGCTAATATTGGAATTGCATATGTCACAATATGTGCTGAACGTTTGGCAAAGAAACCATATTTAATAATTATTATTCCAAAACCATTAAAAGAACACTTGAAGAAGAAATTTAGTAACTGATAATGGAGTTTCGAAAAATGTACTGTGTGGCAGTCCTTACTCGTAACATTTTATTTTTAATGTTTCTTACCCTAAATGCTTTTACTTGTCTGAGTAGTTTGCACCTTGCATGCGACTTAGGTTTGTTCCTAGATTTCCAAAATAGAGACCTAAGTCGCATGTGAGGCGCTAACTACTCAGATATATAAAAAGAGTATATGAAATCTGAAGATCCCTGCATATTCACAGTAGGCTGCTGTCGACAGGCCTGCAAGGCTCTTCCAAACATTTAAATTTTCAAATAATACTGGTTCTTGATGTCTGGAATCCAATTGGAGTGGGGGTACTGTTCTTCATCACAATGGTGACTACCTGGTCAGAGAGGCTGACGACTCTTAGCAGGACTCTCTCATAAGGTGCCTCCAGTTTTGTTTCTTTGATGATGTTCCTTTGAATCAGTATGGTCAGTTTTGTAATAGGTTGTTCTCTTTCTGGGGTCCTCCTGAGTTATGCAAGTGAAACCCTCTCATATTCTTCATTATCATCTCGTCTGTCATGTTGCAGGGGTATCCATTATTTGTTAATCATTTATTAACATCTGTCCCACAGAATCCAGCTCCACATGAATAGATTTCCAGTTACTGCAGTGAAAGACAACCCTCGATAGTGGCATAAGATGATATCGACTCAGCCATAAATTTTCTGTCGAATTCAAATTTTGTACGTGGAATCGATAGCAACCTAGCACTACCATGATAGCTCGTTAGCAAGTTACAAGTAGTTGTCTAATTATGAACTTTTATCCCTTATACATAGGTAACTTTTATACTCACAAACTTTAACTCACAAGTATCACTTAATACCCAATCATATACCTTGGGACATCTTAGACTCAAGGGGAATTTAACACATAAGTGCAACAGTCACTTCTCTCCATAGCGGAGTGGCTCCAGGTGTTCCCTTACTGATCTCTGCTACTACTGACCTGAAAATTCACTGGGAAGGATAGTAGTGGTCGAGTTAGTATTTATTATCTTATTATAGAACTAAATATATGTGTGTCAGCTCAAAAGAAAGTATACAATATATGTGAATGAAAGGTGCATTAAGCACGACAATAATCGGTGCTATATAGAGGAAATTAGAAGAGAAATGGCTGACATTTTGCAAAGCTGATTTTTTAATATCTGTTGCTATTAAATCAAAGACGTGGTATTTAATTAGTATTCCGGCAAGCCCCAATAGTTACTTAAGCCTCTTGCATTCACTGGCGTATTACCTGTAGGTATCAATAGCTGAAATGCTGGAGTGATACTTCATAAGAGTTAATGAGTAAACGATAGACAAGTGCCCTTAAATTAAGAGAAGTTCTCTTAATAATATATTCGAGTCATCGTATAGGAAGAAAACGAAGACAAAATAAAATCCCTCCATTAGCTGATTTTGATGCTTTGATCTATACAGAATTCGAGAGAGAGAGAGAGAGAGAGAGAGAGAGAGAGAGAGAGAGAGAGAGAGAGAGAGAGAGAGAATCAAGGTCGTTAATGTATGATCACAAAATATGTCAATTTCAGTTCGAGTCACTTGACTTATTTATTGTAATATCACTTTATAAAATGGTTGTACAGTAATTATCAGCATTTTCTATTCTGCGCCAAAATTATGGGGCTATGTATAGTTGACTTCCAAGTCTAAGTTCTCTAAGCTTTTCGAGATGAGATCAACACTGTGATTTATTAACTCATTATACGACCTGAACTCGCCTTTATATTAATTAAAAAAACTTATATGAGAAAAGGACTAAACAGCAATAATATGAAAAGATATATATATATATATATATATATATTATATATATATATATATATATATATATATATATGACCTAATCGTATTATATATTAATTAATATATATATATATATATATATATAATATATATATATATATATATATATATATATATATATAATAGACACACACATAGGGTAGACAGTAGTTGACAAAAGTAAAAAAAATAAACATTCAGGGAATTAAAGTTGATCTATTAACCACATGAGCATCGAGCTCCCAAAACTCCGAGGAAACTGAGCTCTACTCAATGTCATTAATCATATTCTAATTAAAATATGTGATTAAGTGAATTCCACAAACAGAGGTACATGTGGCTAATATTGTCTGTTTAAACATAAGGGTTAGTTTATCTTTATGTTACATCCCAGTAATAGAAATTTCGGTAATGCGATGCGTCGTTGACTGGTTGAATGCTAACTGCACATCTCAAGATGGAGGTTTGTCATTCATGTGTTCTAAGAAAACTGATGCAGGAAGCCGACGAATTGAATCTTCCTTTCAAAAAATTAAAAACTTGCTTCGTCTCTGTTTGATAGTGAAACTGTTGACTGAATTTTGTACGTAGGCAAACAGCAAGCAAATAAAGATTACAGTAGAAGTTAGAACGTAAAATATCAGTGTTTTATACCACACGTACTATACTCTTAATGTATTTAGCAACCTGATTATTTTTTAAATTTCATTGTCATTTTGCAAATTTTGAAAACATTAAGCAACACGAGAAGATTGCCAGTAGTGAACTAGACTTAATCATTTCTTCTTAGTTTTTGTTTTTTCACCAAAAATTACTTACAGTTATAAAACATATGTAAATAAAAGATATTTGCCAAACTTAACCGCGGCGATACAACTGCGAAATTACTACTGTTATTTTCCACCTCCAGGAAAATAACAAAGCTCAGTAGATTACTGCTTTCATTAGTTTAATTTCCATATGTTTTTGTTGTCTTGAGGCTCACTTGTAGTGATTTCATCGGAAGCGACAAAAGATGTTTTTTTTTTTTTTTTAAGCAAATACCTTCCTTTTCCTGTTTCAGCACCTCAACGTTTACTAACCTTGGAATTACGAGATATTGATCGGAAAGAGTGAGGTATTTATTATATATATCATGTGAGGGGAAACATTGGTGAAAAAATAATGCACATGTAAATGTTTCTGGATACTAACTTAAATCATATGAAATTCACAATATTCCTTTGTAATCTGCATCACTTGAAGAAACAATTTTCTACCTATATAGCAATTTTTTCAAATTAAATTTCGGTATTCCTAGTAATCAATCTTTTCTCGTGTTCGACACATCAATTGGAGTAACCTTCATTGATCTAGGGCCAATTTATCCTTACTCCATTAATTATAATCAATTATAACAATGTTAGTGGGTTTAGTCATGGCCAAATCTGATGTCATATGTGATTTTGATATTTGTCCCGATACTTTAGAGCAAACTTTTCTTCCTTTGTTTAAAAGAATTTAAAGAAGGACAGAAGCCGGCAGGTAATACACACTTTGAGATATCTAGTAAGCTCATACATACAAGGAGCAAATGTAGTGAGGGAATATGATTTAAATATATAATCCTTTCTAAATGTGCAATGTACATGAAAACAAATAACAAGGCTTTGTTGAAAGGTGAGCTGTATTTGTCCACACAAGTTATGCTATGTCTGGCTTCTTGTGCGTCCTTCACTGTTCTTTAATAACACCCCAGCCTTCTCGAATGCTCTGGCTCCAGATATATCAGTCCTCAACACTCTCCTCACGACGTAGGTTACATTTCACAGTATCGGAAGTGCAAATAGGTCTTCCTCCATTTCACTTCCCTCTTTGTACAATATTTCTGCGTACAATAATCTCTTTGGAATGCAAGTGTTATCTGCTCTTTAAAGGTGACCTATGCAGTGGGGTCTTTCCCAACTTATATACTTACCTTGATGATGTGATGTGATTTCTGATTATCGTAAATGAAGAGTTTCAACTAAGCATGGGTAAATTGTGAAGTAGCTTGAGCCACGTAGCTACAGTATTTAAAAGCTTACACAAGAGTACCAATTTACTGCTACACTAATTATCTCAAGTAGCTCAATCATATCGTAACATAACAGGCATCGAATCGCTAATTGTCCACGAGGCGTTGACGACAGTAACTGACTGGTGAGCAAACACAGGAAGTAGTCACGTCTTGGAAAAGAGATATTTCTTTTTCAATATATTTCATCATTATTACATCTACCCATGACAATCATCCATAAGAAGCTACACTCATACGGTCCACACACACACACACACACATTCAGATATCACCATTAAAAATTTTAAAATCATCTCCATTAAACTGATGAAAGCAACGAAAAAAGAAACTGATGCATACATTAATAAAGATGAACACCTTTAATGAATTATAAAAAAAACACTGATAATCAAAGCATTTTCCTATCCAGTTTCTAAGGAGAAGTTAGCTATCATTATGATGTCAGTAATCAGAGGGGTGCAACTTTTAATTCTCGAAGACCAGGTTGTTCTGCCAGCAAGGGAGTGGTCTATATATATTTAATGTAAAAAAAAAAAGAGAACCTTTCATCATGACTTGTCATTTAAACCTGGTAAAAGCGTGGGTGTTAGAAAAATGACTGAGAAATCTAATTACAAATTAGGAGAAGGAATAAAAACCCAATACAAGGGTGGCGACCTGCATTGGATTTACTAGTTTCCAGATCTTACCATAAGCTGATTCCAAGTTGCACAGTGTTTGTAAAACCGAGCTGAAGGTGACGATATGCTACATTTGAACCTATTATACGATAACTGAGAAGTGCACGTCACGTATGTGCTGTGGTTTCTTGTTTTACTCAAATGCCATATTGTTTGAGAATAATTTTTATCAACAGGAAATAATAAATAAAACTAAAATGCGTAAGGAAACTGTATCCTTCTGAGTAACGGTCCTCGAGGCGTCATATGACGAAAGACGAACAAACAATATCAAATTGTACACTGGTTGTACTTGTTTATTTTTTATCTTCAGCTGAAGTCATTAGAGAACTTCATCCCTATCCTACAAATCCTCGTCATAATAATTTCATACAGAGTATTAAAAGGCCACTTCGGCTTTATTGTTGATCATAAAAGACGGCGGATATGGCCCGATTGCAGCATAAACCCCTCAGCCAGTGTCGCAGAAAAAGAGGGACGAGCGAAGGACCAGGGATACGGGTGGGTGGGCGGTTGGCTTTCGGGGGGATAGGGGGGAACCAGCGGCAAGGATTCCTTTTTAGATTGTCGATGTTAGGATAGCCTCGGAATACCTTTGCCCTTTCCATTTATTGTACCTTTTTGCTTCTTGATTCTTTTCCATTCAACGAGCATTTATCTAAATTTTATCTAAAGCTCATTTGAATCTTTAGATACAATGATATTCTTCCCATATATCAGAATAGGAAGAAATTTCAGATAATGGAAAGAATAAATGTGTGAGATATGAAATTTCATGGGTATTCTACGAAATGACAACTGTGCACCGCCTGTGGGGATATGAGCGAATCCGTGTAATTCTTGTCTTATCGATATCGTCAGGGACCATCAGGATAAGGAAATTTGACGAGTCTCGTCCGACTTGACGAGATGAGTGCGTTATCCATGACCTTTCCAGGCAGGTGGTGGTACAATTGCTTGAACGGAAAGGAGATTCCTTCGAACTCGGAGATGGGATATACAACGACCAGCGTGTTTCTCAAAGAGAGAATGACAAGGATGTATAATCTGGCAATACAGTAACGAAACTTGTCTGTAGTTATTTCTTATCTTTTGAGATTCCTTTTGTGGGGGTGTGTGTTGTTTTGTGTGCGTGTGTTTTTCGTGTATGTATTTTTTCGTGTATGTGTTTTTATAGCATAAAAATACATTGTAATCGAAATGAAATTGGCATTTGTCATTATATCACGGTACTAAAAAGAAGGCAATGACATCAATAAGAAAAACCTAAGTTACAACATGGATGACAATAAGGCGGCAGCTGCGACAAGACAAAGCAACAAATGGACCGTTTAGCCTAATATCAGCACATTTCTTTTGGACTCTGCATTATCCCATAGCAAATAAAATCACAAGCATTAGCCAGCTGCTACTTACAATATTATTATTATTATTATTATTATTATTATTATTATTATTATTATTATTATTATTATTATTATTCTCCTATCTAATTTACCTAACATTATTATTATTATTATTATTATTATTATTATTATTATTATTATTATTATTATTATTATTATTATTATTATTATTATTATTCATGTGCATACATTCTTATAGAATGGAACAGAATGTCTGTATTTAAGAAATACTTGATTCACATACCGAGTAAAAATCAAGACATTAAAATTATATGATTATTAAAGAGTAGAAAATAAACGGAAGTATAATATATTTTGAGTAAAAAAAATAACAGATGAAGAATGTACGCACGGAGGAGAGAAGGAGTATTCTTGTTCAACAAGATAACTCCATCCCAAGATTATTGAAGACCTTGGTACAAGGTTAGGGGGCATTGATCATATAGACCCCGTACGACATAACACAAAAACAAAAACAAAAAACCATGAGGTGTCTATCTGATATGACCCAACAGCCAAACATGACTTCTTGACCAGATACTCCAGTTCATTGCCTGCAAACATAAAGTCGTCAGAATGAGCTGACCTGGCTGAGTAATTTGTTTCATATTTTCCTATTGGAAACGAAACACAGAGACAACAAACAAATAGATATTAATTGATAAGTAAATGTAGATGGTGTATAGAAAGAAAGATTTCATGTGTTTGTCATTCGTGCATGCTGCAGGTATAAACACTAAGCCACATTATATATATATATATATATATATATATATATATATATATATATATATAAATATATATATATATATATATATATATATATATATATATATATATATATATATATATATATATATATATATATATATATGCAAGTATAATAGTGCCTAATATAGTGCCTAATATAGAGTTCACTGTACCTAGAGAAGAACGTGCACCCAGGGAGAATTATAACTGATTGTTGCTTCTGAGCCGGCCCGAATTCGAGCCATGACTTAGTTTAAAAACATTGATGTACATTAACTTTGACCGCCCTGCTATATATCTAAATATTTTGTCGCTTTATATTTGTGATGATAAGGTAGTCACGTATGTTTAAGTGACAAACATAGATAATGATGTTAAAATTACTGATAATTAATCTGTAACTGACATTAAGGATGAAAGAAGACATTTTAATTTTGAAATACTAAGACTGGCTGTTTTTCACTCCAGGTTAACAAATACCTGTATGAAGAGTGAAGATTTGGTCTTCAATTGTCAAATATCTGTTAACAAACAGATAAATAACAAATTCCCAATATGGACGATTGCAAACTAGTGAATAAATTTTAATGTAGAAAATCTTGTAGCATTAGTAGATATAATTTCAATGTTAAGTTAGACTGTCTGATAAATTTGTCCAGTAAATGACAAACTAATTGTCCTGTTCCCTTGCATGTACGTTATATGTAAGAATTGTATGTAAATTATTACCTATATTGAGTAACTTCCTAAATTATCATGACCAATACTATAATTATATAGGACGTACAGTTTTTATCCCGATGCTTGCAATATAGTAGTGGGTTTGGAAGTGGAAGTTAATTATGTGTATATATTTACAACTTTTTAATTATATCAATGATAATTGTGCATATATTGTATGTCATATAACAAAACACTTTATTATTGCAAGTGATGTTAACAACTGAGGAATACTAAATGTATTTACCTTATGGGTTATTAATATAAGTAGACACATTGACTGATGGTCCCAGAACTGTTTATATATACAGTGCAAGAACCTTTATACGTTTGCAGTATCTTTCATCATCTCTACTTGCACTCTTTTCATTCTTTATCTCCAATTATGTCTGTAAAACACTAATAAAACCAAATGCAATGTAGGTACCGGCGATGGCTGTGTACACTTGAAAATATATTGTAAACTAAGACCTGGTCTAAAGCCATAATGGGCGTGAATCGCGTGTGGACTGTATGTTCTGGTGCTTATAGATTTTTATAACTCTTAGTGGTTTTATAATTGTTATGTTTTTCTTTAGTTCAGCTCAGAAAATTTATTTGCCTTGCATCTTCAATTTCTTATATAGAGTTCCTTTTTCTAGATAGTAGGTACTTACTTTGCTTGGCCCTAGTTATCATTTTCGCTGATTTATTCCTTCTCATCATGTACTATATATATATATATATATATATATATATATATATATATATATATATATATATATATATATATATATATGTATGTATGTATGTATGTATGTATGTATGTATAATTCAGGTACAAGTTTATGAAAAGTTTAACCGTATGACTACCATCCATGGGGTTCAAATCATGGATGATCCTGATAAGTATGTAAGCAGTAGTTCCCCACGCAGACGGCCATTGGGAAGTTTAAACAACTTTACTAACTCCACAGATCATTAGTTGACTGATGTAGAGTACTACTGCATGACGGATGTCTTATTTCAATGAAGCATTTCTTCCTTTACTGAATACAAAGATCCCTGCACAACAGAATACTGTCCCCTTCACTGGCTGAGGTTTAATAGCAAGATGAGTCTATAAAGTTCGAACAGAAGTGTACAGTTACCTGATCCCTTTGCGTTCATTCATCTGGTCCTAAATCGAATAAACCGAATGACTTAAGGAAAGCGCAGACTTGAACGAGAAGAAAAAAAAAACCCATCAGTGACTATACAGGAGAAGAAATTAGTTCAGACAATCTTCGTGAACTTAATGTGCAGAGCAAAGCGAAGAGAAAAGCTGTGCAATGCGGCTGGACTCCTGAAATCCACGTAACAGAATGAATGAGAAGAAGAGACGACAAGTGAGGAGTCGGGAGGTTTATGCCTTTTGGGTGTGTTGTTTCGTGGCCGGAGCTGTACAGCATGGTCACCCAACTATAACAAATGTGGCGACAGTGTCTCTACGGCCGATCCTGGGGCCCCTTTTATCCTCCCCAGCCCCTTCCCCATACAAACAGCCTAGTAGCACCCACCTCGTACCCAGGGAGCTGGACGAAATCCATGGCTGCTCCCATCCTGGATCACCCGTCGTTTGCATCCGGCCCCTTTCCCTCTCTCTTCGGCAAGATCAAGGTTACCCACAATTCCCCAAGTTCTTACGGGAGGTTTGCTTCGCTAAAAATACTTCCACTGTATTAGAACATAGTAATCAGTTTGCGTTACTTTAAGATTTACTGTTTAAACATACATACACACTCATTACACACTCACAATACATAAAATATATATATATATATATATATATATATATATATATATATATATATATATATATATATATATATATATATATATATATATATATATATATATATATATATATATATATATATATATATATATATATATATATATATATATATATATACATATACAAGACTAGAGATGTTTAAAAACTATCATTCGTTACAAATGCGCAGATATGCCTTAGGAAGGAATTCTTAGCTCTCTGTTGTCCCAACCAGTAAGAATTACGTTTTTCTTTTCAGCGAGTGGTCCCTGATTTAACCAGTGTAACGTAGAAACCAGTCTGTAATTTAATTCCGTACACATTCAAATAATAATGATATCATTTGGATATTTATTTGCAAATGGAATGGTAGACTGACTTAAGAAAGGGAGATATTCAACGTTTCGTGTGAAAAGCTGTAAGTAAAGCCAATGGATATTTCGTAACATATTTAATTTACCTTCATATTTCGTTCATATTACATAGGCACTCGCCATATTCGACAGTTTCTGCCAATGATGCGATGCACATCCGTGGCACAGTATTACTCTTTTGCAGTTATTACTAAGGAGAAAAGCAAGTTTTTAAAAATGTCTCGAATACGGGCAAAATTGAATTTCCTAACAACTCTATTAAAAATCATATTCAGATTAAATATTGTTTAACCGTTGACGAATACTGCTTTTGAGAAAGAACACATACATTAGGGCATATGACTTTGGTTACTTCTCAGATGAAGTTTTCATTACAGCGTTGTTGTGGTTATTTCATCTCCGTGGGGTTTACAAAGTTTGCATAGAATGATTTACAGTATTATAAGTTGCAGAGCTCGGCTGTTATGTACTTCGTCGATGTTTAGAGGCATTTCTAAGAATACAGTAGTATTGTGGAACGTTTATAAGAGGTGCGAAAGAGAGGATAGATCAGCTATCAAAGACTTTGATATATACAAAAAAAAAGGAGAAAAAGTTAGTTTGGTCGAGAGTTTTCCAAAGAAAACGCGCCCTTAATTGACAGTCTGAACACCCGGCCAAATGTAAGTAACGATTAGTGTGCCTTTATGCGTCGGTCCAGTCACATAGATTACCCTCTCCTTTGCATAATGCATTCAGGAACCTTCACGCCCCCTGAACAAGTTTGCCCGGAAACACCTCAGGCAGTGCATTGATACTCAGGTCATTCCGTTTGTTTTACCTGGCGGCGTTCTTCAAAAGCAATGAGAGTACGGACGTTCTGAAGTCCAAAAGATTCGGCAAAATAAATGCGCGACACCAAATAGATACCGCAAGTATTAAGTTCTTAATGCATTTTCTGTTGAATACTACTATTCCTCCTTTCACTTGTTTTTGATATTAGATTTTATTCTATTCTATTTCCAAGGATTGACTTTCAATTATATTTTTTCATCAGTAGATTTTGATTCCTTTCATTGCATTAACTGGTACCAGGTACAATTATTTTGTAGAAAGTCAATTAATAGGTAAACGTATTTCAAACCTTTCTTTTTGCTGCTTCCTCCATGAATACATCTCTTCTTCTTTTCATTATGACGCGGTTCTTGGCAACTTGATGAAATAAAAGAAGTAAATATCACTTCTTGAAGCTCCAGGCTATCTCGATACAACCTGAGAATCTTTCTTTCCTTACCTGTGACAATTATCGAAGTCATATTTTAGGACTTTGTGGTGTTTATCTATGAGGATGTGTATGGGGTGAGAGACGGGAAGTCTTTGTTACGTCATAAAATTATCTCACCAATCTTTCTTCGTA
Organism: Macrobrachium rosenbergii; assembly: GCF_040412425.1. Lineage (NCBI taxonomy): Eukaryota > Metazoa > Arthropoda > Malacostraca > Decapoda > Palaemonidae > Macrobrachium > Macrobrachium rosenbergii. The sequence continues at coordinate 1,969,983 of NC_089751.1, forward strand.
ATCCTGAAAGAGCTCTGTCGCCCCAGCATTTGGACTGCCTGCCTCGTGCTCCTCTAAAAACGAAGAGGGAGTCAAAAAGGAAGACTTTTAACAAAATAAAACAGAAATAAAATGAAAGCTAAAATCTAAACTGAGGAGGCGACCGGAGAACTTAAAAGGTCCGAAGGGAATGATAGTTATTTTGTACAGCGCGTTTGCTGCTTTCTAATAAAAACGTCCCTTTAACAAATCGGCAGCAGCAGAGGAAGAGGAGTAGGAGGAGGAGTAGGAGGAGGAGGAGGAGGAGGAGGTATCATCCCTGGCCATTGGGATGTAATTGCATTGGGGCCTTCTGTTTGAAAGGCCTTGTAATTAAACGAGCCGGAATTTTATTTGGCAACAACAACCGCTTACAGCCTCCTACCAACCTACCTTCCTACCTACCTGTGACTAGCGATCAAATTACCCAGTGATATCTGAAGAGGAATTAGTGACAAAATCGGAAACTTCTTTTGTTCAGACAACGTTGTCCTTTTTTCCCTTTCCCTCCCTTTCTCTCTTCCTTCCTTTCTCTTAACCTTCCTGCATTCATTTTCTTGACTTGACTTCTAAGCCTCTGATTTTCATTTTTAATGAGCCCTTTCTCGATCAATGTACGCTGCGCTCTCTCCCTCAACTCACGTAGATATATTCTATTTACATATATTGCATCATTACACATGCACACATGCATATATATACACATATACAGTATATATATATATATATATATATATATATATATATATATATATATATATATATATATATATATATATATATATATATGTAGAATCTGCCGGTCCCAAGTTGTGAACTCGAGTACTCTTGCTAGTGAGATTAACATTTTCATCACTAGAGACTAGACCACAATCTCATCAGTATATCTATTTACGTAAACGTATTTTTCTTCTAAACTAGACATACCCCGTAGGTGGGTAGTGCAGTCAGTGCACCTCATAAAGCATACTGTAGGCATTACTTAAGGTTCTTTGCAGCGTCCCACCGGCCCCTAGCTGTAATTTTTCATTCCTTTTACTGTACCTCCGTTCATATTCTCTTTCTTCCATCTTACTTTCCACTCTCTCCTAACAACTGATTCATAGTGCAACTGCGAGGTTTTCCTCCTGTTAAGCATTTCAAACTTTTGCTGTAAAGTTCCGTTTCAGCGCTGAATGACCTCATTGGTCCCAGAGCTTGGCCTTTGGCCTAAATTCTATATTCAGTTCAACTAGACATATTTCACTCTTTCGAACGGGTTTTAACCTTATGCTTTACCGAACGTCTTCCAGAATGGAGCTGCTGATCAAATGTCCTTCTCCACCTTCACTGACACCCTAGAAAGTTGACTAATAATATATTCAACAGCAGTTTACACTGAGCTTAAGTCAGAAGTGACACACTAGATATTTCAGGAAATGACCCAGTTTTATTGTCCTTTACATTTAAGTGCACATGAGAAGTTTTTCTGTCTAGCCAACTATCTATGCGCTTGCACAGCGCGTACAACACACAGACATAACACAAAACACACACGCACACAGCCACACACATATATATGTGAAAGTAAATATTATATATATATATATATATATATATATATATATATATATATATATATATATATATATATATATATATATATACATACATATATACCTGCCCATGGTTATGTGACCTCGTTCTGATACACTGTATATGGGTTCGAATCCTGCTACAGACATCAGAATTACTTCATATTCTTGTATTTGAATATAAGGCATTGTAGTGACAAGCGTATCTAAAATGTGTAAAGAATTCGAGAAGTTTGAAGGCCATTGTGGTTATTACAATTACATAGATAGATAGATAGATAGATAGATAGATAGATAGATAGATAGATAGATAATGAAATAACTGCAACCAATAACCTTGGCAAATGCCTCTACAAACAGTCTAGTCCACACCCCGTTACTAAGAACCAGCGACCTCGGAGTCTGAAAACCACACCACATATATTCCCACTAGAACCATAACTCATCTTTCCCAAAACAGAGCCCTCAAACTCAGATTTACAACATTCTCTTTCACCTTTCTTCTAAAAACTTTCCTTTGGTCCTTACTATATGTACACGTGGCCTACCATTTTAAGACTGACAGGTTTCCAAGAACTCGTAAGATTAACATCAATCGTGTAATGCAATAAATAAGGATGTTACGCATGATCGAAAGAACGCCAATGACAGAGCTGTGGGTGCACGGACATCAGATTTGCATTCGAGATTTATAGTTGTGTCCCAATAAGGTGAAATGAGCCCAATATAGTTTTGGCTGAGTTAGTCACGAGAGAAGCATCCTTTCAAAACTATGGCTATCGCGATTCACTATTCTGGTGAATGAGGGTAACAGATTTCAAATATTTCCGGCGCGTAAAAAAAAAAAGAGAACAATTTAGTATTACATTACCAAAGTGAGATTAACGTATAATTTTATTCCTAAATCTCTCGGTGTTGAGGTGAATAAAAGTAAAGTTTATTCGTCCAGTTATCCTTAACAGGTGTCCAAGGGATTGCAGGAAAGATGAAATTTATATCATTTCCTGTCTGTGATGCAAAAGATTTCTGCGAAAGGCATTCCACAAGAAACCTCTCCCTTTCAAAAAACCTCGAATTTAATAAGTGATTTTGTTGTCGCGTTTTTTCCCCTTAGTTGCGGTGACTGTGACCTGGATATTTCATATATTTCAGAAAAATGGCGAAAACTCTCAGTACTTCATCAGAATGAAGCTGAATTTATTTGTGTTTCAGCAAAATATTATATCTGACTTCAAAACGTAACAGATGCTCCTGTGGACTGTGATAACCTTATCTTTTGTGATGACTACGAAAATTAGCACGGACGTCTTTATCCTTCAAATCACAGACAAAATAGCAGTCTTCATATCACTCCAACTTCTGATTTAAATGATTTTAGTGCGCAAATATCTTTCTTTTACATGCCATCATAGAAAAAGCATCCGACCCAATTTCTGGCTTTTGTTGAAGTGTAGGTCAAGGAACTGAGGATGCTTCAGAGAGGAAACCGTGTTAAAACCAGAATCAGTTGTTAACACAGATAGCAACCTACCAAAGTCCTTATTTTGAAATATGTGCCTTTTCTACATCTATCTTAAAAGTTCGAGATGTCTATACAACCATTAACCGTGAATATCTTCCTCAGTCCATGCGCAAGTTTAAATAACGGGGGTGTCCGTGTCTCTATATGTGGTTACTGGGCTGTCCCAGGTGTCACATATAGTTGGCATAAGCTGACTGGTGACCATTCAGCCAGTGTTCTCAAACACTAGCTTGTGCCATATTCTTTTACCGGGCCCCCTACATACCATACTTTGCTTTCCACATTAGTAAAATAAGTTTTTCACCTCATATTAATTTCACATTTTCCGTTTGCCCTACTATTTATAAGTGTCGCGTTTCATTTACCGCTATTATATATTTGACTTTCTCTGAAAACTAGCACTCTACAGACTCTGTAGACTTAAAATGAATGAGATTAACAAAGGCAAATAAAAAGTTAAGATTGAAATCAGAAAAACTGGCTTACTCACAAGTTTAGGAAGGTACACCAAAGCCGAAAAAGAAAAATTTAGAAAAAAAGAATATTTCCTATGTATTTTGAACTCATTTAGTTTCAAGGCTGTTCGAACAGCAGCGTTCGAGCATTTCAGGCTATTTCGGACTTCTAAATGAAGCAAAAGAAATTCTGTCTTAGTTTCACCACCCTACGCCTCCTCCCAACAGTAAAAAAAAACTAGTGAAATACACTGAACTTTTTCCACTTTTCAGCAGGCAGTTTTAGTTAATTCAGTGTTCGGTATTCAGCTGGGATTCTGTTTTCAACATTTTTATGGGGAATGCATTTTATTTCTAAAATATGTTCCCTTCCTCACTTAAAAGAAATTAAATAAAAATTAGGTCATTATTTGAAGAAGAGTTGATCATCATTAGTACGAATTTTGTGCAAGTGCTTCCTCGTTTCACGTGCCGGTAGATATTTATATCCCGCCATGCACAAATACACAAAAACATAAATATCTGGGGAGGGAAATCAAGATTCTGGAATTCACTTATTAGAAGTTGCTGCGAAAAGGATAATACTGCAAGTTATTATTATAATATTGTCAGAAATAGTTCCTCGCTGGACGAGTCGGTAGAGTTCTCGGCTAGCACTCTGCTAGGCCCGAGTTCGAGTCTCCGACCGGCCAATGAAGAAGTAGAGGAATTCATTTCTGGTGATAGAAATTCATTTCTCGGTATAATGTGGTACGGATTCCACAATAAGCTGTAAGTCCCGTTGTTAGGTAACCAATTGGTTCTTAGCTAGGTAAAATAAGTCTAATCGTTCGGGCCAGCCCTAGGAAAGCTGTTAATCAGCTCAGTGGTCTGGTTAAACTAAGGTATACTTAACTTTTGGGGAAGAAATGACTAAGAGTTTATTGTAGTTTCCCATACTCTACAGTTTTCTATTGTCGGCTCTGAAAACGACTAAACGGCCCTTAGAGGAACGTTTAGTCGTTTATCTGCTATACCGATCCGGACCCGTTCCTATGTATAATAAAACTCGGTCAGCCTCAGCAGAATACCATTGTTATTTATTAGCAATGCATTGAAATGTGTTGGTCGAGGTAAACCGTTATATAATGTTATCGATATCCTTCCTGACTTTGGAATGTCTTCTTCATGTACTGACATTCAACGTACAGAAGGTTTTCTGGGTCGGAATATAAAGAATGTTTTTGATGGCCGTTCGCTTGAGATAAAATGTCAGACATGCTCTTGGCTTTCTTTTTTTTTTTTTTTATTAGAGAGAGAGAGAGAGAGAGAGAGAGAGAGAGAGAGAGAGAGAGAGAGCAGGGCCTCATCGGTATCGGAATTGTGTTCCTGAAATTTTTCAGTAGCTCCCAGTAGACGCTGAGAAATAATGAAATGTAGAATGGGGTAAAAATAAGCTTATCACTAACAAATACATCAATGCAATATTCTCATAATACCTACGAAACAGCTTGTTTGCACTGTTGACGAAGCAAACACACTCCAGCTGAAATATCTGTCAGATTAGCAAACCAATATTTGCTCGACTTTAAAGGTGTTTTCGGATCGCACAAAACCACAAGGAATTTGGTCGTTCAGATTTACCTCTCTCTCTCTCTCTCTCTCTCTCTCTCTCTCTCTCTCTCTCTCTCTCTCTCTCTCTGAGGTAAGATGTGAAGCAAAAATAATGAAATGGGGTTTTGCAGACGAAAATGCCTATTTGAAATCTGGAATTTTTACAAAAAATTGGTTACGTTAAATTCTTAATTTTTGTCTTAGTTGTCTGTCAATTTTCTTTGTTGTAATGTTATGCTCTACTGTAATTGCTGATGTTATTAGTCCTTTCACTTCGTTCTTCATTGTCAGTCCTCTTCCTCGAAGCCCTGATTGTAGTATTTTGCAGCTGCCGGTTTTATAAATCAGATCTAATACTAAGTAATCTATTATGACTAAAAAGATTCCGTAATTCGAGAGGAGAGGGAGTGACGGAAAGAATAGAAGCAAGTGGTGCAGCAGATGTTTGTCAGGTCGTGTGATGCTGATCAACATCAAAAATGATGCAGTGGCTGTCAAAATTTAAGCTTTTATAAGACTAAAACTATAATTTGTTACACCCACCATTTCTTCGGCAGTTGGAAAATTAGTATCATGGGGTTCATCCTAGTTATTCAAGATGGCGTCATACTGGAGGCAGTTTAGCCAGCGACATAAAGTGATATGGGGTTGTAACTACAATGTGGAATGGTGATAGTTGGTTGGTCTCCGCTGATGATGTTTGTGAGTGAAGTAGAGAGGTAATATTAGCTAATGGAATCCGAGGAGATAGAGAATTGAATATCAATATGGACAGTTAAAGATTCGAACCAGTATATTTATGTAAAAGTATTTCAGAGCAATGATTGAATCGTGGATTAGGTAAAGCAAAGGGAGACACTGTAGGTAAAGCATAGGAGGACACTGTAGGTAAAGCAAAGGAGACACTGTAGGTAAAGGAAAGGGAGACACTGTAGGTAAAGCAATGGGAGACACTGTAGGTAAAGCAAAGGAAGACACTGTAGGAGAAACAAAGGAATACACTGTAGGAAGACACTGTAGGTAAAGCAAAGGAAGACACTATAGGTAAAGCAGAGGGAGACACTATAGGTAAAGCAAAGGGAGACACTGTAGTAAAGCAAAGGAGGACATTGTAGGTAAAGCAAAGGGAGACACTAGGTAAAGCAAAGGGAGACACTGTAGGTAAAGCAATGGGGACACTGTAGGTAAAGCAAAGGAAGACACTGTAGGAGACACTGTAGGTAAAGCAAAGGAAGACACTATAGGTAAAGCAAAGGGAGACACTGTAGGTAAAGCAAAGGGAGACACTGTAGGTAAAGCAAAGGGAGACACTGGGATCTGCAAAAGTCGTGAAGAATAGGAAAGAGGAATAAAGCGGAACATCCTGGATGTCTGAGTATTTTAGAACCAATTCTTCTTTATGGAAGCAAGGTTTCTGTTGCCCCCAGCGAGTACCGTGATAAGTGAGAGGGAGAAATGTCGAGATACGACAAAGATATTCTAAAATAGGTAAGAGAATGACAAAAGATACACTTGACAAGATGGTATACAATTAGGAGTGCTTGGAAGGGTTTAGGTGAATTATTGTATGAAAATTATACAAAATTCAGAGAAAGAGTGCCCTCAAGAATAGGTTAAATATAAAACAAGTGTTTATATTATATGAACAATAATGACGATAAAAATGGCAGTGTATCACAGCAAAGACTTTTCATCCAAATGATGATGAACATTCAACAGCTGAACGATACTTGTCAATACAGTTTTATTCCTTTTCTTTTCTGCTTCAATGTGCGGGAAGAATGTCCCCAATCTACTTATGTCTCACTGCCATGGGCAGTTTTCATTACTAAATTCTTGGTAAATGAGTTTCTTTAATTTTTTTTTTTATTATTTTACCTACCATATTCTGTTTTGTTGTTTAGTGTAAGATTACTTTGAAAACGAGGACCTAATAACAAGGACAATGGAGGAAGAGACCGACGGACGGACTTAAAGTTGCTTGTATAAAAATTAAAGATAAAGCAACCGACATGAACAATAGCAGAGATCAGAGAGGCGGAGGTAGTTCATGACAGGCTAAAGGAATATTTTCTAACTTAAAACTTCTTTGCTCATCCGCATTGCTAACACTCATGAGGACTGATTTGCAGATTTGCAGTAAAGTTGTCATGTTGCAACTTCCCCTTGTACTGGTTAACTGGACATTTTGACATTGTTGCACATCAGGAGATTGTCGTTGTGCTCTGCACAGCGAATAACACCACTTGTTCTCAAGGTAAGCCTGGTACTATTGGAAGTTTCTCGTTCAAATAGCACTTGTGGAAGCTGACCAAACATTGAATGTACTGGTGGTGGTCTAAATAATAATTACCAATGTAAGGAAAAAGAAGAGCTCTACTTCGGGGAATATCGTCCAAGAAGTGAAGATGTGAGAGACTGGTGTCATTTACACAAGAGAACATTATTCCAACAATAGCAGAAGTAAAGGTTTGAAAAAATGTGTTATGAGTAGCATCGTCTCCATAGGTATAAGATGCCTTTCCAACACTGCCTAGTTTTCTGCCAACATTGGCCATTTATGAAGCCATCCGGAAGTTCTTTGTATGGTACGCTCTGTCTTGACTGGAAAATCAACGAAATTTTATGTTCGTTTTTGTTATACACTCTATGAAATGACCCAAAAATATAAAAGACCGAGGCTTGGTCCCTACTCATGTATGTCCAAAAAAAAAAAAGAAAGGCAAAAATAATGCTGCCTTTTTTTCTCCTGAGGTTTGTCAGAGTAAGTTTTTGTTTAATAAAAAGAATTCTCTTAAGATTTTGGCGTTTTTTTTTAACCTTCTCGACCTTCTGCCCATTTTAAGAAGCTGCTCTGGCGTTTTCAGAAAATGTTGGAAATTATTTGGCCTCCCTCTCTCTCTCTCTCTCTCTCTCTCTCTCTCTCTCTCTCTTACCTTATCATCAAGCCCCTTTCCATTACGTCCCCTTTTCTTCCCCCTTCTTTCCCTAGGTCTATATGTAGTTAACTCAGGATGAATCTCTTCCTGTATGTGTCTTCGCCGCTGTTATAACTAGAGAAACAACTCTCTCTCTCAATCTTTTTTATACTGTGATCTGTCTCGACCGGAAGGATGTCTGACTTACAGTGTTTAGAATGAGAAAAATTGGTTCTCTCTTCCTTACTACCTCTCTCTCTCTCTCTCTCTCTCTCTCTCTCTCTCTCTCTCTCTCTCTCTCTCTCTCTCTCCAAATACACAGTGTAAAAATACATCTTCACTGACTTGCATTATGCAAGTATTCAAAAGCGGTCATTGTGCATGTCATTGCACAAGTGAATATACAAAATTTTCACGTTCTTGCTAAGGAAGGTGAGGTGATAGATGGTGATGATACGCGGACGCTTATTCTAGGGTTCCGTTGTTATGGTTTGGACTCGTGGGGCTCCGCCTCTGCGGTGGGTGTCGTTTCCTTTTTCTGTTTCTTTCGTTTGGATTTATAATTCCGTCTCACGGGGTGGTTTTTTTTATCGATTTTTTCTTTGCTTTTCTTCTTGGTACCCACCTCCCCTCTCTTTTTGGCCATCTATGTTCTGTTCTCAGATGTGACAAAGGAAAATGCATTTCCTAGTTACATACGCACACACTCACACACAAACGAGTGCGCACACACACATATAACATATACTGTATATATATATGTGTGTGTATGTATGTACTATTAACCTTTCAGTTCTCAGCCCTATGCACAGTAGCTATTACCCTGCACACTCGACTAACCACCAGGTACACAACTCGCTGCATATGTCAACAGTTGAGCAATCTTTTTCCTGGAACAGCCATAACTCTTTAGCCCAATAAAATCTCTCTATCTCTCTCTGGTGTTTCAGTTTATATATATATACAGTATATATATATATATATATATATATATATATATATATATATATATATATATATATATATATATATATATATATATATATATATATATATATATATATATATATCATATATATATATAACTCATAGATGTGTGGCTCCAAAGAAAAATAAGAAAAGATGAGCTTCTCTGCTACATTTATCTTTTGGGTAATGAAAAATGAAAGATCCTCTTGTCGAGTAATTTCCTGTAAAAAGATAAGATATTTCTACAGACTTCTTCATTCTGACGATTTTCTTCACCGTCGCCAACCAATGCTACATCAAACTCCATTCATGACTCTTCCAGTTAACCCAATGGATCTCTATTTCCGCCACTTACTTGACTTTTTACAAAAGTCCATATGTACAGATTCCAAAGGAAAGGTTTTACACGACTGATTATCAGGAGTAACCGATTCTTTTGAGGCAATAAATAATAAAGACAAAGATGAGATAATGAAACATATCTAAATAAATCAAAGCATTTGGCTTGTAATTCTGCATTACTTAAGGCAATTGTCCAAGATAATATTTTGTCAATCATTATTCCGCTTACATGCACTGCTAATTATTCGAATAACGTGTTTGTGCCGACGATAACTTCTTTATTATATAATAGTTTATTAGTGAATTTATAACAAAATAAACATACAAACACATTCAGCGACACTTATACTTTCAGTGCAAGTTCAAAACAAACTTGGAAATCAGTAGTGCATTTTTACGTGCACTGTTTGTTTTCAGATCATTTCTCTCTGCTTTCCTTCCTCTTCCTAAGCCTATGGAGCCAACATGTGTTATTGCTGGATCCTGCCAAACCCTAGAATAGCGGGAGTTAATTGTTCCAAATGAACCTTTCTCCTTTCTCGACTTCTATTGCACTGCTCTCTTGGATAATCTTGTCCTTTCTCTCTCTCTCTCCCCCTCTCTCTGATAGACAATATCCTTACGCTATCAAAGGGTTTTCTCTTGAGTTATTTTTCGCTGACTTTCGTTGTAGAAGAAAAGCGTCTTAATCAAAATCATCATTAATATCTCTGTTTATTCTTTTGACTATCTGCATTTTGGCCGCATTTTGAGGAAACTTTATGGAACCACTAACTAGATGATTATCCTTAGATAGAAATAGAATAAATATCTAATATTTCCTCAAACCTATACATATATTGGTTATCCTTTTCATACCGTTGCAGTGAAACAGTAATTTCTTCACCATTGTCTACAACAATTTGCTTTTTAAAAGGTCAAACCTCAGGGTTATATATATTTTATTATTGTTCATAGGTAGTAACAATTTAAGGCTATTTTCATATTGACAGTGTTCCGCAATTTAATTGGTTTAGTTGTTTCATTGTTAGCTGCACGTTAATTATTGTATTATTTTTTTTTTTATAAATTATCATGTTGATTCTAATCAGGTATCACCAGCTGAACCTGGTTATTGTAATTATGTGTTAGCAGCTGAACCATTAATTACTTAGTTAATGTTACTGTATATTTTCTCGGTGTTTTTTAAGTTCCAAAATCTGCTGCACATTTGATGCAACCTATTCATACTGATATAAAACAATGCTAAGTTTCTTAGAGCTTAATTAACATTTTGATGTATCTTGTGCTTATATGAATCTGAAAATAAGAATTTATTCATTTTTGCGATTAATTTTTTTATTTTTTGTAGATGATAAGCCGTTGTCTGAGGCTTCCGTTTACTTTAGTTTACCATTCGTTCTCTCTGTATTTGGGATTGAATTGCTATTTTTGTCTTTCTCCCTACTTTTATTATTAAGGTATCCTGATTATTTGACCCATGTGATCATGCCTTCGAACTGCTTTATAACGTCACGAGTAAGCAATATCGAAAGAAATATTAAAAGATCATGATGCAATATTTCTCTTAAAAGAGCACTGTTAAACAAAATTAGAGTATCATTTAACTGAAACATTTATTTCCAATAATGTACCATCTTAAAACCTTAAGATTTCTGCTTAAAAAGAACAGAATTTATAGCATTTGTAAATTTTTATTTCCCATGTTTCCGGGAAAACGGTAAGACCTGAAGTGACTGCATGTCAGATTGACCTGCGCAAGATTTTCAGAAAATTATCTGAAAAGATTCCTGAAATTTTTTTTTGCTAGATTGTGAAAAGCGCTAAATGCTCCTCAGATGACCGAGACCAAATTTTCACAGGCCTTCACTAAAAACTGCAAATCACTGTTGTATCAGAGGCAACAATTTTGATGCAATTAATGTCTTATTGATTCATGATACTTAGATATTTACATGAAAATCTCATCTCTGAAGCAGATTATTGCACAATAATCTGAATGTAAACTATTTACACCTAGTTTTGGAATAAAAAAATTGAGACAATATGAACATTTTATGGTACTGTAAATTTGAATGGTTATTATTATTATTATTATTATTATTATTATTATTATTATTATTATTATTATTATTATTATTATTATTTAGAATAACCATACATTCATATTTAATAAGCTTAAATTCAATTAACATGCAAAAACAAACTTCCACAGAACGGAAAGTTTAAAAGGGAAAAAGAAGACACAGTGACAAACATATCATAAATAAATTAACGAAATTAGCAAGACAAAATATTAAACACAAAAAGGTTGGATAATTCCAAGACCGTCCATCTTAATGCTGACTGCTCCACTTGTCTGAACTCTAAATTTTGTCCTTTAACCTTCTTATTGCCATTATTTCCAGGCATTACCAATTAAAAACGTTCGAGAACTTTCCCCAAACTTGCAGCTTTTAATCTGTCCCACACTCACCAACACTCCGTTCACAACTACTGACGCCGCCCATGGTTCCCTAGAGAATATACGAGTATATTAGGCAACGTATATTGGGATGAATATAAGTGAGCGTACCTCAGGTAGGACTAATAAGGAAAGGGGCCAGTGGATTTATACTCGGATGATGTATTGAACAAGTGTTTGTTGTATGAAAAAGTTATGTGAGAAGTTTGAGAGTAAAGGAGAAAAACTGTATGTGACATACACTGTCGTTGAGAAAACCTTAATTAGAGCTGATAAAAGACAATGTGTTAAGGATGTATGGTATGCTTGGTAGGTTGCTGAGACCTATAAAATATTTTCCCTAACAGGCGTTCACCGTACGTTAGTCTGTAAGGGGTAAGGAGGCCGGTTTGATGCGTAAATAGTTCTGAGACGAGGTTGTGTTATGTCTCCATGGCTGTTTAATACCTCTGTGAATGGAATAATGACAGAAGTCGGAGAAAGGGAAGTGGATGCAGGTTCAAAGTTGTGGGATAAGATGATGTGTTGTGAATAGGTGTGGAATAGCTGACGTCTGCAGAGGATGCAACTATCACTGAGACAGTGATAATCACTGTAGATACTAAGGAGAATATCTGCAATATGAGAAAGCAAAGCAGTAAATTTGAGCAGTAGCAAGTTTATTAGGATAAATGGAAACCTGGAATAAGGAGATATAAATGTTTTCATAGAAGCTGCAAAAATTAAAGCCGTACGAAAATGAAAGTCACATATTTGTAAAAGCACCTTGAAACAAGTATGACGGATGACAGAAGAGGTCAGTCACAAAAAATAGAAAAGGTGAAACTAGGAATTTAATAGGTGTGCAAAGAATTAAGAGGAAAATTTAAGTGTCCTTGGAAGCCTATTTGGAATGGCATGAAGTATTGTTTAGCCACTGTCTTCTACCTGACGTAAGTAGGATATGTGGCACACAAAGAACTGAGGGGGTGAGAAATGTGTGTATAAGTAGGCTGCATGGAGTGACGCAAGGGTTAGCGTAGGTGAAAGGATGATTGGTTGGGGACAGGAGAACAATTCAAAAGATGAGGAAAGGAAGACCTAGAAAGGGGTAGACATATAATGTGAAAGAGGAATTGAAAAGTAGGAGCCTCACCACCTAAGAAGCAAGATGGTACATGCAACGAGAGGGTAAAAGCCGGAGTGTTTAAGGCGCAGTGCTTAGGGGGATACAACTGAACACTGATGAGCTTTCTTAAGTATATCTTAGTTTAACCAGACCACTGAGCTGGTTAACAGCTCTCCTAGGGCTGGCCCGAAGGATTAGATTCACTTTACTTGGCTAAGAACCAACTGGTTACCTAGCAACGGGACCTACAGCTGATTTCCATTTCCTGAGACAAACAAGATCACCTCACTCGTATTTCGCCTTATATTTTTAGGCTATACTTGTAATAGATTTATTTACTTTATCGATCAATAAATCTTGATTTCAGACTTAATGAATTCTTTGCTTAACGATGCAGGAAAGTACACTCAAAGTTCAAGAGAATGTCACTATCTATCTGGGATAAAACTTTTGAAATCCACAACCCACTACTAAAAAGATCAGGGCAAAGCAAATGTTCTAAAGAAAAGGAAAAACATTCAGTAGTTTTCACAGACTCATCCACTGACTTTTCTGTAATAGATTCAACAAACAAATGTCACCCATCGCCAATAATTCAACCGACAAAAGGAGACGTGATCAACATTTGTTTGGTAAATTAATGTACTCGATAATTCTGTTTCTATTTAGAAGTTAAGGATGCCATAGAGCTAGTAGTTATTACGATTTCAAGATGCCAATCTATTTCTCGCTGGAAAAAAAAAGAGCTGCAACTTGTAAATTACATTTCATAATGCTTCAATCTTCATCTTAAAATCAAATATAAGAACAACTACTATCATGTTCAAGCCATGAAACGATGAAGTTAAGGAAAAAAAAAAGATTTACAGTACAATAAAATTATAAAATATGATAACACACGGAAAAATAAATAGTACACAAATTATCCTAATGCTACAAGGGACAGATGGCCAATTCTCAAATCAAAACTACTTTCAAGTCTAATATAACTGGAATCAGCCAATTTGATTTCAATGTCAAAGTTACCTCTTAATATTCTGAAAGTTTTCAACAAATGCATTGGTTTAATAAAGATTATTCACTTTATTTTATATTTTCCTTGATAACTGAAACTTGTACAAGAACCAAGTCCGCTCGAAACGTTGCTCACGAGACAGACTAAAGCGCGATAGTGTAAATCATAAGATGTTTTGGCTTATTCTCGTCTTTCGAGTTGTGTTCAAGCTGAGACCCCACTTACACAGGATACATATTCTGCAATAAGAAGATATCGGCTATCCGTAATTAGTGTGCTTGAATAGGCCTTTCCCCTTGCCACTTGGTTAATAATTGCGCGGTCATACATATGCACATTTACAATCTCTCTCTGTCCCTCTGTCTCTATCCGTGTGTGTCTCTCTCTCTCTGACACACGCATATATATATATATATATATATATATATATATATATATATATATATATATATATATATATATATATATATATGTATGTATGTATGTATGTATGTATGTATATTTCTGACTCACATCAGGATCGATTCCAAGTCTTTCAAGTGAAAGGCAAGACCTGGGTTCGATCCTGATGTGAGTCAGAAATTTATTTCTGTTCCACACGGGATTGTGTGTTGATTATTACCCATATACATACATACATACATACATACACACACATGTATATATATATATATATATATATATATATATATATATATATATATATATATATATTTTCAGACTCACATCAGGATCGAAACCAAGTCCTTCAATTGAAAGGCCAGACCTGGGTTCGATCCTGATGTGAGTCAGAAATTTATTTCTGTTCCAAACGTGGTTGTGTGTTGATTGTTACCCATATACATACATATATATATACACACACACGTATATATATGTGTGTGTGCGTGTGTATATGTATATTTCTGACTCACATCAGGATCGAAGCCAAGTCTTTCAGGTGAAAGGCCAGACCTGGGTTCGATCCTGATGTGAGTCAGAAGTTTATTTCTGTACCACACGTGGTTGTGTGTTGATTATTACCCATTTACATACATATACACACACACACACACATATATATATATATATATATGTGTGTGTGTGTGTGTGTGTGTGTACACACACACATATACACACACACACACACACACACACACACACATATATATATATATATATATATATATATATATATATATATATATATATATATATATATATATATATATATAGAGAGAGAGAGAGAGAGAGAGAGAGAGAGAGAGAGAGAGAGAGAGAGAGAGAGAGAGAGAGAGAGAGAGAAAAGCTTATGAGTAGCTGAGAGAATCGTTCGCTGCTGACATCTTTAGCAGAAAAAGATTTCGGTGATTAAAGACAGTTGGTATTCACCTTGATAAATGAGGTCATTAATAACAGTCGAATGGGTCTGTCGTTCCGTATTTGTTTGGTGTTTGTTTTGCTTTTTTTGGGTCTGTGTTCTTTTACTGTAGGTGAGCTTGCTTGAAATCCGTCTGCCGTCGAAAAGCAGTTTTTCAAGTAAGTCATAACTAGCCATGTTTCTTCTCTTGTTTTTTTTTTTTATGGGATTTTTTTAAGAATAATGATTTTCACTGACGATTTTCCGCTTTGGTGGTAATTTCTGTTTGATATCTTATAGAAGCAGCTGTAGTGATTAAGGGCAGTTTTCACTCTCTCCCAGAGATTCTAACATTGTCTATATGACTTTTTATGGAAAATCTCATGGAAAATCTAGAAATATTAAGATAGAAAACAACAGACAGTCGATCTCTGTCTTACATTTAGGAATTTAATAAATAATAAAGGTTGAGGAACAGAGGAATGGAGCATTTAGGCAGTCCATTGTCCTTCATTGGTGACTTTTTTATTTGCTTCGGTAATGATTTACGTTATGTCAAGGTGAGGTCAGGAAATTGCTGGGGATATTAGTTTCCCGTATATATGGCCATTTATATCATTCAAGCGTTTCCACTCCTTCACCTTCTCACTCCGCCAGTTCATCCCAATGCGTTGATGGCTGCGTAAGAACGTTCCTCAATGGACGAATTAGAGGAATTTATTTCTGGTGATAGAAATTCGTTTCTCGTTACAATGTGGGTCGGATTCCACAATAAGCTGTAGGTCCCGTTGCTAAGTAACCAATTGGTTCTTAGCCACGTAAAATAAATCTAATCCTTCGGGCTAGCCCTAGGGGAGCTGTTAATCAGCTCAGTGGTCTGGTTCAACTAAGATATACTTAACTTTTTTTTAGCTGCATATGAAACAGTGATCTTTATGTTTCCAGATGGACAGTTAAATCGCTCTTTACAGCAATGCCTCGTAAAAGGTTACGAGATATCCCATCACACTCACGTCAACTAGTTCTTAACCTCTTCCTTGGTTACAAATGAATAACAGATGATATTTTCCACCTCTCAGTTCAACAGCAAACTGTAGCCTCCCCATCACACAAAGAGGGAACAGATTTTCAGCCCATCTAGGGACACGCCACTCCATAAAAATTTCCCAACCCAGCGAGAGATAGAGTAAGTTGCCATGGCAAAGAGAAGACTGATTTCCAATAGAGCGTGAAATACAATTATAGGACTTTCGTCTCATTGACGACCTTTATGATTGGACATGGAGAGCCTGCTCCAAAGTCTCACTTTCATTGTCGTCTCTTATCTCAAGGAGACAAGGAAGTAAGAAATCATCCCTTCTTAAGATTTAGCTTTTTTTAATTATTATTTTTCTAACCTAGTCAGCTATATCGAAAAATAAACCTTCGTCATTTTTCACTCTTCGTATCTCCTTCCCCACCCCACACAAGCTGCGTACACTCATACATTCATACACATACACACACACAGGCACACAGAAATATATATATATATATATATATATATATATATATATATATATATATATATATATATATATATATATATATATATATGTATATATATATATGTATGTATATACATACATATATATATACATATATATATATATTTATATATATTATATATATATATATATATATATATATATATATATATATATATATATATATATATATATATATATATATATATATATATATATATGTGTGTGTGTGTGTGTGTGTGTGTGTGTGTGTGTGTGCACCTTTGTAAGCAGGAACTTGTGTACATGCTCGTGACACATGATCTTTTGCAATGTTTAACAAATCTCGCAGGTGGGGATATGTGTTTGTTAACCCAGCACTCAGCGTTCAGTCACCTTTAGGAGTCAGCAATTGATCATCGGTGACCTGAACATTGTTCGGAGAGCAACCAGAGACAGAAACACGTGTCTAAATACGGAAGTTTCCATGAAACGTTTTTGGTCCGGTTCTAATCGATTTTTGGGGGTGTTAACGGAAATGTAAATCAGTTTGTGCGTTACGAAAACACTTGGTGCAAATAGGCTTGCGATAGATTGCTAACTCTTGTGTGACAGGCCAATCTAGAAGGATGTGTTGGACACGCTGGGGATTGGAATTCCCATTCGATGGAGAGTGAGTAGAGACTCAGGAAAATGACTAACTTTTATAAGCCTTCCTTTACAGACATGATTATTCTTTGTTACGATTTAATATTTATCTCATCTGGAGCTAAGTGTTGATGATCTGGGTGATATTTGATTTTTTAACAGAGGTGGTCCCTTCTTTTTTTTCGGCATAATTTTTCAATGGAACCACGGTTAATTGAGGTTCTGACCATGATTCCCAAATTAGGGTTGATCCTATGAAGAATGTAAATGTAAGGCAGATCTCCATGGTCCAAGTGACTAGGGTAAAGAAGCATTTCACTATCTTTGAGAGGTAATGAGTTACAAACAGGCATACAAACACACACATCTGTGAAAATTTTCAATAAATGATAAGAAGAAACAAACAGAGGAAATCATATAATATTAAGATTTGTTACAAGGCAACTGGTATGGCCCAGTAATAATAATTTTCCAGGGAAGAAATTCTTTATGTAAATGCGACTTTGTTTTTACAGTACTCATAATTCTTGAATATTGAAACTCAGCCGGAACAGACTTGATCAGGAGGAAACAATCCTGTGATTGACCTGGGCTTTGGATATATATATATATATATATATATATATATATATATATATATATATATATATATATATATATATATATATATATTCCCAATATTTCAGGTCATTCACGGGATTGTCTCCTCCTGATCCAGTCTGTTCCGGCTGAGTTTCAGTAACACATCCTTGTACCGATAATTGTTCGATCAGCAAATTACGG
This sequence comes from Macrobrachium rosenbergii, assembly GCF_040412425.1. Lineage (NCBI taxonomy): Eukaryota > Metazoa > Arthropoda > Malacostraca > Decapoda > Palaemonidae > Macrobrachium > Macrobrachium rosenbergii. The sequence goes on from NC_089751.1 coordinate 1,988,236, forward strand.
GCTGACCTAGAGCAGTGGCCCGTGCCAGCACAATGCTGGCTTAATCTGAAATAAACGAACGATTAGCAAAGATAAGCAATGCTGAGTCTTGTTAGCACTTGGATGGTTGCCCGCTAAGAAAAGCCAGACGCCATCGACACATGAGCGCCCTGAACTTACTCGGGTTTGGGAATGGGAGAGGCAACCTCAGCCTTTTTTGTATGCTGAGTGGAAAAAGGCATCTGTTCTCCATACGCCTTATTCCATAGATAGGAAGGTATATATATACACATATATATATATATATATATATATATATATATATATATATATATATATATATATATATATATATATATATATATATATATATATTATATGAGCGTGCGCGCGTGTGTGTGTATGTGTGGGTGATGAGTACTCACATTGATGACAGACCTTGATCATGTGACATGAAATTGAACAATCCGATATTGTCATATCTTGAGATGACATCACATCGGCGCTCTTGACGATCTTGACAAAGAATTGCCTCTATGCGGAGGGTGTGGGGGGTGGGGGGCAAGCGGCGTTTAAATTGTCACTGATGTCACAACAAAGGAGCGTCTAAGCCACCCTTTCGGGGGGAATAAAGTGACAATCCCTCCCGGGAGTCTTGTGTATGTGAGAGTTCTGCGTCATTAACCCTGTTTGGCCATGCTTCTTCCCCACTGGCGTTCCTTTGCTTACCACCCCCTCACCCCACAGCCCACCTCCCCTTAATTTATTCGGATCTTCCATTCTTTCTCCACCCTTGGTTCCATTTTCCAGAATTCACTTTCCTCTTCACTCTGGTTACAAACGTTACTCTCACGAGCTTCTCTCTTTCTGGAAGTCACTGTTACTTTTATCAAAATATCATAACTAACAAATGTTTTGTATAGCAGATCCAGGTTCCATTTCAGTAGAACGTCTTCTGATAGCTAGGTTTGGCTTCCTCTATTCTTTCTTATTACTGTGGTCTTCTCGCCTTGAATTACCATTTATATTACGTGTGTATGTCATTGCTGATGTCGGCATAAGTGCGCTACGGCTGAAAAGTAAGTTCCTAAGAATGAAAGTTGGGTACAACAAAACTGCCATAGCCTATTTTATAAATGTTTCACTCCTTTATATACAGTATATATATATATATATATATATATATATATATATATATATATATATATATATATATATATATATATATGTATACATATAAAGGATGGCTTTAGAGGAAACCCTTAAAATCATGGCCACATTCGTCTTACTATTGCTGGATGAAGCATGAATTCTTTGTAATGGAATTTTTTTTTTTTCATGAGCAACTTTTTGAACTTTCCTACACAAATCGAGTGAGTCACTTGGTCCCATCTTTGTTGCCAGACTTGCAGGGCCTTTCCATCTCATTGTCTCTTTCTTCCTTTACTTGAAACACTTTCTCTTGCTCTGTCCTGAAATGTTTGAAATTTACAATTATTTCACTAACCCGTCATCTTAAATTCTTTTTATATGGGCAAACCACCATAGCTGCCTGATTAATCTTGTAACCTATGCTAACCTTTTTATTATATCTTTTTAACCACTTTCATTCGGTATTCAGGCCTCATTTCTGTGAATATAAATTTCAGTCACCAATCCCTTTCTGACCCCTTTGTAGAAGTCGCATCCCATTCTTCGCTTAAACAATTCTGCCAACTCTGTTTTTTTTTATTTTGCCATCAACCCAAAAATTTGCTCCTAAATCTTTTTACAAATCTCCAATGACGAGGCTTCTAATTGTGGGCAATACCTTACTCTTCATCATATTATTTTCACCTTTTTTTTCTTTGACAGTACCCCTGAACTCTTTGCCACGTTCTGCAGATTCTCTTTGCAATTACACAATGATTTTTTTTTTAACTTCATCAAAGATCAACTAATCCACACTGCATTCCTGATCTTTCCCTGATTCTGCAACTTAGTACATGCCTCTCCTGTCATTTCTTTCTGTTTCTTTCATTCCTCCGTCGACAGAAATATCCAACGGCCAATGAAACGTAACTCAGTTAAAAGTAGACAATTCTATACCAAAGCAGCCACTTTCAAGAAGACAAATTCTAACTAAAGTTCTGCTTTTCTTATAAACTTTTCTTTGCCGTCAAGAATTACCTACTGCACATGAAGATATTTTGATGACATATGCCAAATTAAATTTCACCCATACGGCTTTTCGGTTTAATTCTAAACAAAAACCTGTTACAGATATCCTAAAGCGTGTCTAAATCCTCCTTCACTCGATCGTCTTGCCATCTCTCTTGCTCTCTTTGTTAAATTCCTTCTTTCCAGGTGTACATCCATGATACTTTCATACTGAATCACTTTACGAAATATATCGTTCGGATCCTATTTCTTTTTGTATAGTGCAGGTATTAATTAGTTGGAGAATTTTTTTATGATATGAAAAATTGAACCAGTTAAAACAAGAAAAAATAAAACGGCAAGAAAATTCCTTGTTCTCTGCAATTTTTTTTAAATATTTGTAACCTGAAAGGGAAAATTGCTTGTTAAACAGTTAAAATGGGAAGGTGTATTTTCAGGTTAATGAGTCATCGTGTATTTGCCTCTCTTCTTAGTTTTATACCCGGATCATTATATAATATCTCAATATGTTTAGATGTGAAGTCCTACCAACCGTGGTTCCAGCTTGTCATCAGCATACAGAATTTTCTGGTAAGACTGTTATTTTACGCAAATAAAACACAGGTGGAAGAGTTTGGGATTATCTAATGTTACTAGCTTGTCATCTGTTAAAAGAAAGAATGTTATTGTAAGTTAGCAAATAAGATATAATTGTAAAAAATATTATATATCATATAATTTCCTTTCTTAAACTAAATACAGTAAAGTCCATTGACATATGGGGTCGGTTGGCAAGCCTGCAAATTGTGGAGTAGTTATCCATCTTACCTAATAAATTTGATCTTTTCTTTATATATATACATATATATATATATATATATATATATATATATATATATATATATATATATATATATATATATATATAAAGAAAAGTTCAAAATGAGTAGGTAAGAGCGATAATTACGCCATAATTTGTAGGCGTGCCAACCGAACCCCATTTGTCAGTGTATTTCACTGTATTTAGTTTAAGAAAAGAAATTGTAAAATGTATATTTTTTATGATTAAATCTTATTTGCTAACTTAAAATAACATTCTTTCTTGTTGTGATAAAAAAATTTTGATTAAAAAGTAGTGTCTGTGAACAAATTCAATGGCATTGTTCACAGACACTACTTTTTTTTTAAAACTTTAAGTCAGCCTGTACTTCTTTTACTCTTCAGGCAAGCTTCTCAGGAATAATAAATTTGACCTACAAAATTTTATTACTACGTGCGGATTCTGCAACCACGCCTAAAATTTAAACATGATGGCATTAGGGTGCTGAATTTCTATTGATCAGCATGTCTCATTGTCTCACTGATGGTCTGTGGTGCAGCAAGGACATTCCTGATGCTCCATAGGACGTGCTCTAAGACGCCGCTTGCAGCAAAGGGCGTGGGCAAGGGTGGGGGGATTCCTGTCTCTGGCTGATAGTCTTGGTTTGCTTCAGTGTCGGCACTCGTGTTCAGAAGTGTTCTATCGTTCTTGTCTCCCTTCGGATTTTCACGGATGTCCTGTGGGTTCCTTGGAGATGGGAGGATGAAGTCTGTGGTCCTCTGTTTAATGCAGGCTGTTGTTGATCTTTGCTAACAGCCTCTGCTATTTGCAGTCTGTGGAACTGGGCTTCTCTATCCACGGTCTCTATGCTTTCTAATAATTCTTCCAGTGTCGGTTTATGGTCGTGGTCATCTACGTAGTGTTGGAATATTGCCCCTTGGTTGCGGTGGGCTTGCACTTGCCTACGTAGAGTGGTAGTGGTGTGGCCTATGTAGCAATTTCTGAGGGCTTGACAACGCCACAAGATTCTTGGCTATCAAGAATCACACGGGATGTCTCTTACGTACAAGTTCCCGCCCTACGCACATTATATATCTAGCTTATGGTCCCTGAGGGTTAAAACGTAACCTGATCCCTTACATTGCTTTGGTTCTCGAGATGGTCTGTAATAACTAATGAAATCAATCATCATAAGTTTGTTAAGTAATGAAAATCACTTCTGGAATATAAATCGATCATTAAACGTAAGGCATCTCAAAAGCGAGTTTATCTCCAGCAAATTTTGAGAACTCTAGACATCGGACCTAAAATTAATTTCTCGTTGGTTTGCTTCGAGAGACATGAGGTTAACTGACTCCTCAAATATTTGGAGAAGTGACAATGTGAAATAAAATCGTTGGACTTCTTAATAAAAAAAAAAAATGTTGATTCTGGAATTCGAACCTACAGTAATTACCGGTTGGAAGTGGGAATCATCATTCACGTAAAACATTATCTTGATTCGGTTATTTTTAATTCGGTCCCAATATCTAGCAAATTCTAAATCATCTTTGGCCCTTTTTACTTGTCATTTTAACGAAAGTTGAGAATGCTTTTCCTAATTTATGTGCTTATATTTTGTTGACTGCTTTTGATACGAAAGCATAACGGGTTCTGATATCCTGAATTTTGTTTTCATTCTTACATGAATAGCTTTCCTGATTGCTTTGGTCATTTGAATTAGTATTAATCCCTTAATATCCACACTACTTTCCTAAAAAATATTATTTCTAATGTTGGACATTCATGAATATCTTCTACAATAAATGGTAGCTGCGATCCTCTCCAGTTCAGTTAGCCTACAGAATCTGTTTGTTCCACGGCCAACCCTAGGAGAGCTGTTAATCAGCTCAGTGGTCTGGTTAAACTAAGATATACTTAAACTTCAACACGTGTATATAAAGTTGAAAAATATTCAAATCAAGCTATTGGTATCACCCAACAGTAACTTGTTTTAGCAAAGTAAAGAAAAGGACTAAAGTGCAATTTCCGTCTAAAGTTACTAAAATTTACATTAGAATATCCATTCATACAAAAAGTAGTTACTGTATGTCCACTGTAAAACGCACTTCTCACAGGCTTAAATAATGCACTTCGATGTTCAGAGACGTTTTTAAATAGCCACTTTATACACAAACTGATAAATAGAAGTTATAAGGTCAAAAGTTAGGTGCGCCTAAGACTTCTTAACCGCTGAGGGGCGCACAACATCCACTCGTTTCAGTTTTACTGCTAACTTAACTGCTCGGTCATCTCAGAACCCACTTTTATTTCCAAAACTCCGGTTGGTAGCCATTTAACGCATGTTACCAAACCATGGACTGTCCCAGAACCTTTGTATGTACCATGTCTTGTCTCTGTTCCCAGTATCGTATGTATGCTCTTATGAGCTTTCAGTTATTTATTGTTTTATTTATAATAAATTTACCTATTCATTTTCATATTTTTCTGTCAATGACATAAATCAGTTTTTATTGCTGTTATTATCGGATTTTTAATCTGCTATCAACATAATGGTCCTTTATTTTCTTGCTTTTGTCATGAACAAGGCTGGTGAGCACGTTTAGGCTTTTCAGGTTGTTAGATAGGAATGCGTGCCCAGTTTAAATGTAGAACTAATGATGATGAAAATAAAAATTACTAGCATCTGTTTTGGACTAATAGTAATTTTTGTATATGTAATTACGAACAGGAAAACTGTAGATCGAATATAATCATAGGGTTAGTTTGGGATGTAGTTTGAAACGAGGATTAAATTATTTCATTTCACGTTGGAAGACATTACATCCAAAATATGTGTGACCAAATAGGTTCCAGAATACTGTAGTTATATATTGCACTTCAAAGTCGTTTATTAGTTGTCATTTGTAGGAAAGAGTTTTCAAAAATTTCAAGCAACGGACTTCCGTCAAGAGCTTAAAGTAACAGATTTTCCTAATTCGCACATTCACATCAACTCTACAAAGAACGCGTTTCATCAAACCTTTTATGCCTAGTGTTATTCATAAGAGTTTCTTACGATTTTTATTCATCTCGTGCTTTATATATTTGCTTTTAGCGCACCTATCACCATTCTTTTCTTTATGTTTTTCTTCCATGGTCTAAGCAGAACAAATATTACGTTGAGCCACCTAATATCAGGGTTCTGGGCTTTGGGGAAGGGGAGTGGTATAGATATATGCGTAGGGCAAGTAGGGAGAGAAGGCAGAGCCGGGGGGCGGGGGAGAGAAAGAAATGGTATTTTCCCTGGGGGATCAAAGAGGGATCCATTCTTGTTCCCAGTCTCTTCGGATGACAAACCATAGTCATTCGCCCTCCCCCAGTCTTCCCTCGATAATTGTTCTAGCTGTGCTTTGGCGTTGCTTTGCCAAGCACTCATAAAGACGTCGGATCCATTATCCCGTGGTCGTAGTCAAAGCATACGGCAATACAGTTTTTTTTTTCTATTATCTACAAGTTCATAATTTATATACACACATTTTATATATATATATATATATATATATATATATATATATATATATATATATATATGTGTGTGTGTGTGTGTGTGTGTGTGTGTGTGTGTGTGCGTGTGTGTGTGTGTCTGTGTGTATACTGGATAGTAAGTCTCATAGTCTTCGAAAAATATTGGAACTTGGCTGTCTCCCTTTCTCCAGAAAACAACCAAGGTTCCAGCGTATCTAACAAACAGAATAACGATTTCATAAGGTCACAGCAGCTATTAAATAGAGGAGAAGTTTTCCGTATTCACCTCATAAAACTTCTACCTGTAATGATCCTTTAGTTCTAATGTATATAAAAAATACTGAAACATCTTCCTTCAGTTAATCTGTACATTTTAAAAATAATCATAAAATGAACGCAATAAAGCGCAGACAGAAAATTATTTAGTAAAGACAAGGACAAGCGGGAAAGGTTCTGACGGAATATATATATATATATATATATATATATATATATATATATATATATATATATATATATATATATATGTATATATATATATGTATGTATGTATGTATGTGTGTGTTTGTGGTTGTGTGTGTGTGCAGACAAGGATCTGCTTTTCAGCACTATCGTCAAATGGACGGTCCAGCATGATCAGACAACTTCCGCTTGTTACGTTAAGTAGTAAACAGGCAAGGATAACCATAAAGAAGAACAAACAGCATCAAGCAGGGTAAGACATGTGATGACTTGGGTGGAAAACTGATTTTCAGAGCACGTGCAGTCACCTCATAGTAGAAATGGGACTCTCGGATTGGAGTCTTAGAAAACTGATGACACTGTTTTCTCCGCTACCCAGATTCGTAGGAGCAAGCCAAACGAGGGAGGACAATCCTTCCCATTAGTCATGTTCTCATGATGACCAACATCTCCAAGCAACTCCTATTACAGAATAATGCTCCAGTTTGCCCCTGTATGGTAAGAAAAAATGTACTTTACTCCGTCTTCGAGAATGTTAAATAAAAATGAAAATATAGAACACCTTTCTTTGTCTCAGAACCAGTTTTTACACCAAACCAGTCAATCTAACATTTGTGTACTGTAACAAAATCGTACTTTTGTGTTCTGCATTGTACATTTGTTAATGTTATATACTTACACATGCACACACACACATGCATTTATATATATACACATATATATGTATATATATGTGAAATTAATACACACGTGCTCATACATACACAAATAAAACACCCATCCACACACAAATATGTAAATATATATATATATATATATATATATATATATATATATATATATATATATATATATATATATATATATATAAATCTCTTGGCTTTATGTCTTTATGTGTGTGTATGTGTGTGTTACTCTCAAAAGAACGTTTTCTTGCAAAAAAGATGGCTGACACTATGAAAATGTCAATTATTAATTACAGGAGAAGCACACGAGTTTCGTGCTCATTTCTCAAACGGAGATATAACTGAGACTTACTGATATTTATTGGTTTTAAGAAATATTATTGAGAAACAAGATCAGCAAATTAAAGGAAACGCTAATAATATTTGCTTTACAAAACCTAAAATTCAGCCTAGTAACTGACATCTGTCATACTATGCATCAAACGACGCTTCATGAAACTGTATTTCACTATATTAGGAAAGTGATCAGATTATGTTTCTGTTATGCTAGTCTCCTCCTGAGATAAGGAGAAAGATTTTTAACACATCAAAATGAAATGGTTGATGCGGAGTTAACCTAGGCAGGGCAAACTACAAGGCATACAGAATATGCAGAGCCAATTCGGACTTGGTGAGGTTGCAGTATGTTACAGATAGAGGGAAAGATTTACCAACAGAAAAAGTGAACAGCTACTTAATGACAAAGTAAACAAAAACTGGAAACCTGATGCCTAAGCAGCTTGGAACATCAATAGAGGAACAAAAGTCTGAAACACAGTTTTATTCATGTTCGAATATACGCAGTAATCCCACAAGTCTGCAAATTTAGCCAAATCTAGTGACGCCTTTGATCAAATTGTTCTTCAAGATATTCCCACCCCTAGCCCCTTTCATTTAAAGTATACTACATAAGGTTGCCTATCCGTTGGGGCAAACGCAGCACCCCTTTGTACTTTTAACTATTACCCCCAACACTTCTTGACTGAGTTACTATTTCTACAAAACGTCTAAAATACATTGGTTGTGATTTGCATGTATAACTCATGAAATTCAGGTCTAAAAAGGCAAGTTTAAAGATTAAAAAAAAAAAAAAACTTATATAAACCTTGTTTGTGTTCAGCCTTATGTTGGTAGTTATCAATAAGAAACTATCAAATGGATTCAAAGTTGGTTATGATCAAATTTTAATATTTCCATAAAGACAGCAAACGCACACACACACACACACACACACACACACACACAAACACGCACGCAAGTATAAAGGCTGGCATTATTCAATTGTTCAAGACAATTACTCAAATGCTTATCAATGAAAGTGTGTATAGTCGTCGAGCTCTATATCTCAGCTCTGTCTCTCCCTCTGTACGTGAACACAGAAACATACATACACACACGCACACACACAAACACACACACACACATATATATATATATATATGTATGAGAGAGAGAGAGAGAGAGAGAGAGAGAGAGAGAGAGAGAGAGAGAGAGAGGACAGCTAGGCAAATTCCTCGACAGACACGCGAATAAATGTCATTAAAAATTAATATTTTTATATCTATCGTATCTTTATGCGCGCGCGCGCGCGTGTGTGTGTGTATGAGAGAGAGAGAGAGAGAGAGAGAGAGAGAGAGAGAGAGAGAGTCTGTTTTGTGTCTGAGATGTTGCCTTTAAACGGAATAGGACAGATATCAACTACGTTCCTTAATGTTGGCTCATTTCTCTCGGTTCGTCCACACTTGCTTTGTCAGCTCACTTTGTCAATGCTCGTCTTAATTAGGAGGATTCCACCAATTCAAACATAATATCGCCCTTAAGATCTACAATTTAGAATCTAGACTAATCTTCAGCGGGCCTCTGAATTGATAAGTAAACAGAATTCCGTTACATGTACTCCAGAGGGGATAAATGTTGCTTAACCTGGAGATAATGAACACGTCTAATGGCGAACGAGTAATATGTTTTGAAATTTAGCTTGTCCTTTGAAACACGACATAAATAACGATGTGAATAACCGAAGAAAGAAAAATGGTAAAGAAAAAAAAACGTATGAAACTTCATCCCAAAGTCATGGAAGAAGAGTCCTAAGGCTGCCATATATGTAAATGGAAGCCTCATGAAAATCTTTAGACTACAAAAAATGCTTTTGCCCGACAATCTGATACCGATGTCCATGTAAATATATTCATAGGATGCGATTCAGTGAGACTCAAATATACAAAGAAATAGAGAAAATTTGCATCTATTCGTTTAAATCTTTAATTTCATCTATTCTCTTCTTTACCCGGCTCGAAGAATATTTTCTGTATTACCTTTTTGTCATTTATGAAGATAATTTCTGAAATGACTATCAAGTCAAGTATGATTTGCTATTTGTATTTTCATATCAGTTTTCGTGCCTTTTCTTTTTTGGGATTCAGTCTTACAGTACCGTTGGAAAACTTACCCGTGGATAAGAAGCACTCTCATATCCATTAAAGTTACACTGTATTTGGGATATATATATATATATATATATATATATATATATATATATATATATATATATATATATATATATATATATTTATATATATATATATATATATATATATATATATATATATATATATATATATATATATATATATATATATATATATATTTAGAGCAGGAAAATACAACAGTGCACTTTGGGCACTGCCTGACAAGGAAGGGCAAAAGGAATATAGGCCCCTCCCCTAATCACCTTTCACCTTTCTCTTCTTGAACATGTGACGCTGTGGGAGACTTTGCTTTTAAATCCTAAGCCTGGCCGGAGGCAGGAATAGCTCCGGGGAGGCAGATTAAGAGAGGACATCTGACACAACACCTGGACTGCGTCATAGATGATGCCCGCATATAGGGGAACGACACCAACCCCAATCCACCCGTGGATAACCTCCTGACCCCTGACCGAAGTCATATAAGGGTCTCACCGAAAGAACAAGCGAGAAAGACATTGCGGGATGCGAGCGAGATGCACCTCCCCTCCCATTCCTGTCTCTTTCAGAGAGCCATGCCCTACCATGTGGTCCTATCTTGTAGGGACCTTTAGTATTGGTACCAGTGAAGCCCTTAGCCCCTCTGCCTCAGCCATTACCCTCAATGAAGCCACCTCTTCTACAAGGTAAAGTGATCTGTTGCAAAGGTTCTTCCAGTCAGTCACACTGTTTTAATTCTCGTACTAAACTTCCTATTTCCATTTCTAAGTGCCAGTATTTCCATATCAACCTTGCCTTGTTAGGTCAGTGTTATGCAAATGCCTGTGTTTAAATAATTACATAAAATCGTGTGTTCAAGGCTTCTTGGCACCCTCTGTGCTCGCCTTGTCCTTTGTATATTTTACTGCGTCCTTGCTGGCTTTTAATTCGTGAATCTCTCCATTTACAGGGGGTTTGATAGCCGTGGAAATCTCTCTTGACTGTGCCTTGTGTCAGCATCGTCATGCCGACGGATATGCTTTCAAGTTTTCCCAGTTACAATTAACCTCTCAGACCTTGCCTGCCTGATTAGTCCATTTCATATTCTGATATTTCATTTCATGTAAATACGCTTAATTTTAAACTTACCATAACGCGTTTACTTACAAATACCTTGCAAGCAGAGCCCTCAGCTCAGATAAATTCCCCCTTCTTCCTTGTTTTTTTACGATTTCCTGAATCAGCAGCAGTCAGATTTTATAAAAAATAGGGCTAAGTAACGAAATCATTCATTTAGGGTCTATAACTGGCTCATGGTAAGCATTTCCCCAGGATAAATCGTATATATATATATATATATATATGTGTGTGTGTGTGTGTGTGTGCGTGTGTGTGTGTGTGCTTTTGATACGTGAGGGAAGCCACTAAAAACTGTAAGATACTTCATTAAAGTTAGAAACTTCCTACTCGGAACGTAGAGAGAGAGAGAGGGAAGTGGAAGAACGAGAACAGTGAACATACCAATTTCTTTAGACTCTCGTAACAGAGTAATCACAGAATCTCAGCCTAATCCTCAACAGTGAAGAAGGAAAACATTTCCTAAAAGTAAGAGCAGAATACAGTGAAGGGACCCAGAAATCAATATCGCAATTCATCTTCATCTAAGTTTTATAGCTTGTGTCGAGTTTTTTACGCATCACTGACGAAGAAAAGTTGGTTCTTCTCATGCATCTTTGATCAAATTACTTCCCTAATGAGCCAGCCTTCCGTTTAACATTTCCATTATATAGGTTTAGAATTCATCTCTTCGCCAAAAGACCACATTCAAAGAGAGCTTGAAGAATACTAGACAACCGACAGCCTGTAACTTCATTTGCATGTTCGTTCCAGCAACATTGCCATCAAGAGAGCAGGATGGTATTCACTTTCCTTGACATCAGTAGTGTTTCATGTAGGTTTTGAAGAGATAGGACTTGTAATAAGCCAATTTTTTTACGAAAGGGTGGGCGTTTAAACGAATAATTGTTCGTGGAGAAGAAAAAAAAGCTATGGAATGAAGGTTCGGGAAGTCCATATACAAAAGTGATAAATGAAATTTTTATATATTTAGATAAAAACCCACAAAACTTATTTTGTAAGTTGAAGAGTAGAAATCAAATGTCTTAATTTTTCAGGTTCGATGCGCAACTGACGGCGAGCTTTTGCTTTTCACTAAATACCTCGCAAAACGTTATCAATTCTCCTAATGGATACTTTAGTGTTGATTACATAACTTTCAAACAGGAGTACTAGTAACTGCAAACCGGACTTTCATACAAATTCAAACAAAATGAGAAAATCCTCTCGCAGAGACTATAGGCTAGCTCGGGTCGTTATTAAACGACATGAAAACGAATATATTGAAAATAGATCAGAAAGGGCTGCAAGGAGTGCATTCCTCTGGAAACCTGATGGTGCACTGGAATGTCATTCCAACATTCCACCGTCATCAGTATCGTATATGGGCCCCTCTTATCATCACTCTGCGCTTTGTCAAATACTCATCCTAATCACTATTATTTGTTCTGAAAGTTTCACAAGCTACGCAAGTCATGCTGAGGAAAAATTAATTTTCTCGGAAGTTTATGTCGAAGACAGTGACTATCTATTTGTTAAACCAAACATTCCTAAATGTCTTCTTAGGCAAAAAAAAAACCTCGCTCATTTTCCTGTAAAGTAATGTACTTTACAGGTAATGAAGTCTGCATTTAAACTTACTGTCGTCCAGCCTGGGGCTAGCCTCTCAAGCCACTGCCCATATATAAGTAAGAAGAATGAAGGAATCTTAGTCTGAGGTTAGGGTTGTACATTACATTCCTCGGAATGTAATGTACAACCCTCTTTTATATTGTCATCGCTTTTACTGTGTGGGGATACTATCTAAATATTTCACCAGCAGACTGTTTCCCTTCACAGGGAGCGGCTACATCGATTTTCAAGACAGCATTCATTCGACAGTCATCTTTAACCTGCTGAATCAAAGATGAAGAATCACTGAAGAAATTTTCAGCAACATTAGTTGATTCATATGCCTATAAAGAGGCCGCATCAGTAAGGCACCAACCCTCCCTGCATCGTAATATGTGCCACTCTCTTGTATCTTGGACGAACTTTTGTACCTGTTCTGTTCCAACTGCTATAACGACCCGCATAATTAGCAATTTCTCACTGTAATCTCCCCTTCCTCCCAAAACTGACGAATATGACATGCTTTTAAACTATATATTATAAACCATTCTCTATACATTTCCACCCAGAAAACCTTGATCAGTCTCTTAATTTATGCTGAACTTTTTATATCATCAGTATATCTTTACTCTTCTCACCCTTTCACCTCTCCTCACTCTGCATATACTGTGCAAGCAGTTCATCTTATTCAGAATTCCAAGTTCACTTCCAGAGAGGAGAGTTTACTCAGTTATCTCTTCTTATATTGCAATATTTGCTAACATACACGCTGCTATTCTTATGCAAAGCTTTTTGTTACCCGGCCCTTACCCCTTTTCTTTTATTATTTGGTGACTCACCTTTTATCATCCTATATACAGTATATATACTACTTAACTCTTCTATAAATAGGCTGAATATACCAATAATAGAAGATCCATCGTGCGTGCTTTCATTTACCTTTATAATTTTACACTTGCTAAAATTATCATCATTCTACTTACATATATTCATACTATTTCGTTTGTGTCTTTAACACATCATTATCACCAATCAGTATTTGTAAAACTTCTCAAACTTCTGAAAATTCATATTCGATTCCTTATTTTAGTAAACAATCGTGCACCTACAAGGATACTCTTTACTGAAGTATTCTTGTTATGCTATGCAGAGCTACATTATGCAGCCACGGAGAAATAACAAGCACTTACCGAGCGCCGGCTGTAGTTGGTCAAAGAAAAGGTAGAAAACGACAAGGCTTGAAACTTTATGGCCATTGAACTGCTGAGAAACGTTAACCTCATCATATTTATTTTTCATTACGCTTCTTTTCTTATATATACAAATATTTATACACACACACACACACACACACACACACACATATATATATATATATATATATATATATATATATATATATATATATATATATATATACCTTGGTGAACAGACTTCTCAGCTAATGTAAAGCTGAATTCATGCCCGATTGCATCTTTTCCTTTGTCAAGTTAGGAGAACGTCTTGAGAGGCTTTTCTTATAAGGGACAGTTTCATTTCTTATTGTATTTGGTGCCTTCCCTCATCTATTATCACTATTTTTCTTTTTTTACTAAAACAAACTTACCCAAGTGACCACATTCACCGCAAGTAATATCTAGTGTATCATTTCCCCACTTTCCCAAGTACTACCACTGTCTTACTGCTATTACTACTACCTCTCTCTCTCTCTCTCTCTCTCTCTCTCTCTAGCTCTCATTGCTAACTGTGAGAAGTGGCTACTATTTCAGAGGCAACGAGTCCCATCTGGCCAGGTGGAAAGTCCGGAGCAGAGGCCATTGAGTTCTGTCGCAGTTCATCAGCGCACACGCCTGTCTTTGCCAGAGGCAGTCTCCTCTGACGGGCGCTTCAGCCTGTCTTGATTACCTATAAACCCCTTGATTTTTTTAATAATCATTGGACCTTATTACGTAAAAATTTCGGAGATCATACTTCACTAATACGCGTCCCAATTCATCATAGTTATTTTCGATTTCGCTACTTCTGCTCCTATTAAAAAATGTGCAGTTTGGGTAAGCTTTCGAATCTGCATAGGTCTATCTCCATAATCATTCACATAATCATTTATTCTACCTTGTTGGTCAATTATAAGTAAGTTTTCCCTATAGTGAATCAACACCATTCCCATCAATGGCAGTTACGGCTATCGCTATAAGATGTAATGACGATAATTAGATTCAGAAACTCACTGAATAACGAAAACATTCGACGGCATGTTTTCCTTCATATAGCTTTAGAAATTTCAAATAATGTTTTATAATACAAAGTACATAATTTCAATTTCTTGCTCCTGCTCTTCCAATTAAACTTTTGTAACAAGCTCACTGTTTACCCCGTCACGACTCTGACAACGCTTACTTTGGATGTATCTAATCAGGAGAGAAACTATAATGGCTATAACATAACGTTGTAAATAGGAATAACAGTAAGGAAAACAAAAACTGTGCGACAAGTAATCGTTTAAAATCGAGTAGTCCTTACTGCCTTGGTCGTAAAAATTACTATCACGTTATACTCAAAACGATGAGGAAGTCATAGAATCTTGGAAAATATTGTTGCCAAGTAAAAAAGCGCTGACCACAGGGAATGTTGGAAAACAAAAAATAAAGCGTTACCTTGCCAACAAAAATAGCATTGTTCATTACAATACGGATATGGAGCTTCTTCACTTTGTGATTCTGAAAACCTCTAAGCCAATATAATCATGGAGTGGAGATAAAAGAGGCATTATGTGATATTATGAGGTCACGCTGTGTCCCCATCTTAATTCATCCATTCCAGAAAGTTTTACTTTTGCCTTTGCGCAGAAAACTTGGAAATCCAGATATCTTTTCCTAAGAAATCACATTTGTAGGACGAAAACATAAAAATACAGGTTGCTTACACACACACACAACACAGACACATTTGGATATGTACATACTATATGTATATATATGTATATATAATTATATGTATGTATATATATATATATATATATATATATGCATAAATACATGCGTTGTGTGTTTGTATGTGAGTCTGTATATACATTCAACCTGGAAGACGAGATTATTTGGCCGAATTTTTTTATTGTCACAAATAACAAAGCAGCGTACTTTAAACTAAGTGAGATACAATTTCCTGACACCCAAAATTTCCATGTTTCGAGATGTACCTAGTGCTGAGTTATGTGTAACGAAGGGTAAACAAGAATTTATCGATTTTGATAGTCTAGTCAGTAAGTCAGCGAATCATACCCTGTCCCGTACTGTAAGGGTTTTTGAGAAATGCCGCAAGTTTCTCTATTTCTAACAGGCAATTCTGGTATCATCTACTGTACATCTCATGAACACTTATCATCTTCGGTATAATAAAGATAAATGAAGAAATAGAAATTCTGTTATAAAGGTGGGTCTCGATTCTTTACAGATGACGAAAGTAAAGTTTGATTTAAACCACCTATTCTATAAAAAAAAAAGGACAAGAATATTTACGTTCGTCCATCGACACACCTAGCGGTTCAGATAATTGATTACTTAACCCAATTCTCACGTACAATGTTTTTAGGCTTGAAATATTGAACCAATAATCACATTAACTGGAGTTATCAATCCTAGCCGTATGACCTCTTCACTTTCGATGTCCTCCTGCTTCACGTACTCTTCCCGTCTTGAACCATAAATTTCAAAATGGAAATGAACGATGAAACTATGCTATCGAGAAACATCGCCATCTCCGCACTGCGGTTAGAACTTGCCATTGTAACCGCAAAGCTCAGTCTTAAGTATCCACCAAACGTGATACATTCATACCGATATCCTGTTTTGGAAGTAACCATCTTTTGAAGATACAATTCAGCTGCCGTTTAAAAGAGATGGCGTATATCCCTCAGCCCACAGCTACACAGGTGAGTTGTACCAAGTCTTGAATGACACAAGACATCTGAGAATTATCACTAAAATTTACATGCAACGGACCCGTGGCTTGCAGACGCCACGAAATGGTCTAAGGCGAGCGAGCGGTGAGACGCTACGCACAGATTGTATAACGGTTTCCGTAATATAAACATCATCCCAACGATCAAAGAGCATAACTATCGCCCCAGTTCCCCTACGGCAACTTTTATTGACGATGTCCAACCATCCGGAAGTTTCAGTCCTCCATTCTTGGAATTCTGATTCGCCGTGACAGCTCACCTACTCGCTCTGGAAGTGAAGGTAGAGAGTAGATAGATGCTGATGGTAGAAAAATGGTGAACAGCTTATTATTACTATAGCATCTGCATGAGACCTGTCTGACTGGAAAGTTACTTCCAGGAGACACGTAGCCTCACCCTCGATTTCAGCTTTGAAGTATCATCAGAGCGCTATAAGGTTATCCAGTTATATGGATTTTCCATATTAATGCATAGCAAAAATGCATGGAATATCTTTAAATGCTAATATAGTGATTAAATAAAGTAAAAAAAAGAGTAAAGTAAGTAAAGTAAACTGCCAAATTCCCAAAAGAAAAGGCCCACTGAAATTGGTGTCGAACCATAATCGAAAATGAAGTGGCAACCAGAAAATGAAAAACCCAATATCGAAGAATTCCTATTTCTTGTTATCGCTTTACGGTTACGGTTCTCACTGGAAAGGTCACTCCGGCTCTTCCTACAGATATTAACACTATGAAGATCTTAATACAAACATATATATATATATATATATATATATATATATATATATATATATATATATATATATATATATATACATATACACACATATATATATATATATTGAGAGAAAAACAGAGACAGAGAGAGAGATGTAGCCGAATCTCAGCGCCACTGAAGTCATCGTTCCCCAGCCTTACGGAGATTCGAGTCCATCTGGAGCCGGATCGCTTATCACTTATAAACTAACCTTTGATATTTATTCCGAGGCTGAGTGAATTTGGTGTAGCTTAAAATTTGTGAATATAAAAATAGCAAGGTGTATGTTCGTAATATATATATATATATATATATATATATATATATATATATATATATATATATATATATATATATATATATATATATATATATATATATATATATATATATATATATATATATATATATATATATATATATATAATGACCAATATAAATTACATGAATTTGCAAGACGTCTTAAAATCATTTATACACTAATTACAATGAAAACCAAAATTTCACACATACATAAAAGTACACTAAAGATTGACGAAATTACATCAGACATTAAAAGCACATATGCTGATTAAAAGTTCCGATAATATACACAAAAAATTACAAATTTAAGAAATATTTGAGGAGCATTGGGGGTCGACCTACCATGGCAAGAGATAAGCAAAAACTATAAGAATGTACACAAAAACAACAGGTTAAAAGAAAGGTACAAGGGCGTGTAGGTGGACTGGGTATTCAACTGCGGAACAAGTTGTTTAATGAAGAGACTCTCGAGGATTAATCATTCATTTGGGCTGGAGTTTTGACCCGCAATAAAGAAATCGTCATATTTAATGGGAACTACATTTTTTGCTATGTTCACGTATACTGGGTTTACTGGACTGTTCAGGATTTGATAGTGAACATCCTGCGCGGATATTAACTCCCTTGTGGCATTCTATGCGAACCCTCGCCATCTTCTGAGAAGAACCCACGTAAGTTCTCAGACTACATCTGGGGCAAGATTGTTAATTGACAATAGGTTTTCATACTTGAATAACTGAGAGAGAGAGAGAAAGAGAAGGGGGTTGGGGGGACGCACGGATCTTTAGATTCTACTGTATTTTGTAGTTTTAAGTAGCATTGGTTTGACTATGCACTGCATTCTTTGGTTCTTTTATCTACTTATTTATTTACATTTATTTCTCTATAAGAAACATATAGATCTATGTGAAAAATGTTGTATAGATTGTAAATATACTGTTGAGTATGGATAAATATATTTATTCATATTATGTTTAATATATCATTTACGTAACATCTTAAAGAACAATGTTGTAGTTAGTAGCCATGCAGAGCAAACAAACCAATATGGTTATAGTACAAGAATGGGAATTTATTTTAAGAGAAGCAAGCAGGGCAGCTTACATACCCCCAAGCTCTTTCCTCTCTCTCTCTCTCTCTCTCTCTCTCTCTCTCTCTCTCTCTCTCTCTCTCTCTCTCTCTCTCTCTCTCTTTTTTCATATAACTAGCATCTACTAAAATCAATAAGAACAAAAGGGAAAACATTAGACAAAAATTTGATAATAAAGAAAATCCTCTGAGTCTACTGTTTCCTGTAGTAGACTGCATGTCACGTGAGGGATGGCCTCGCGAATGTTTCCAGTTACTGTTTTCTTAAATCTTATCCCAAACGCACTGAAAGGGTGCCAGAACTTTCCAGAGCAACTGGACAAGCTAGCGGCAAGTGCACAAGACAGTCCAGGCCGCGGCAGATGAGTCTTTTTGCAGGCACGTGAAACGCTAATGTTGCTCAAGTTATCTGCGCTGGGAGTTCATCCATGATTCCGAAGTTGAAGGATGAATTTTCCATGACCTTTTTTTCTTGTTGTTACTTTGAACCACCCCATATATATATATATATATATATATATATATATATATATATATATATATATATATATATATATATATATATATATATATATATATATGTATATATATATATACAGTATATATAATGTATGTATTATGTATTGTGTATGTGTGCGAGTGTGTGTGTGTGTGTGTATGAATAAATGTAGCAGATGCTTTTTACTTTAAAAGAAGTTTTTCTTATGAGGAGAATAAGGATATCTATATCTAACTGCGTTTCCAGTGAATGATTTCTTTCCTTGGGAACCACAAAAGACTTACAAAGGAAAAATGGAAAAAAGGAAACATTTAATGCGGATGGGAGGAAGCGCTGGGGATTTGCTTAGCAGCACTTGACTGACAGCCTTGACATGCTTCTATGGTAGAGGGAGCTCTCTCTCTCTCTCTCTCTCTCTCTCTCTCTCTCTCTCTCTCTCTCTCTCTCTCTCTCTCTCTCTCTTCCTGTCTCACATACAGAATCCAGAGGATAAACTCTTGATAGGTCTGGCATTTGACCTAACCTTAATGTCGACTTCAGGAGAAGATTAATGCCCTCAAAACACACACGTACACACACACACACACACACACACATATATATATATATATATATATATATATATATATATATATATATATATATATATATATATATATATATATATATATATATTGAACCATATACAATCATTTGTGGTTTTGGGAATAGGCTAATTCCCCTTTCACCGAGGGAGACTCCCCACTAAATATGGGAAATTTTAGGGTACGTGCATAAATAGTGAGCAAGCCGAAAGAGATTCCTGCAATCGGGAATAACTTGAGTCAGTTTCCTGAAAATTCTACTCTGTCTCTGTTAACGGACTGAATTGGGTAGACATACTTAAGTCTACTCGGGTGATTCGCAAACGAAGGCGGACAGACACACGAGGCATTCCCTCCTAAATGACCTGCTGCCTGGCGAAGAGCCACGCAAAGCATTGCAACAGGCGTTTCATTGCAACAAAGTGGGAACAGGATTTTTATGTCAATAAATGTCTTTCAGTCACATCAGAAAACATATATGATTAATGTTATTTTAATCTTAAGATTATCAATGACATTTAAACCAATAGAGAAATTCCTGCTTTACATTCGGAATTTCCACAAGGTAAACAAATACTTCCAGTCAACCTGTGAACTTGACAGAATGCGAGGTTCTAAGTTAGGTTTGACTTGTGGTAAGCTTGTAGGATTACAAGTAATTGTGCAACTACCAGAGTTTAGATACTTTGTGGAAGGGAGAAGGGCGAGGCTTACGAAAGACCACACAGACTTGGTGAAAGGGATTTAAGAGGAAAACATCTGGAGCTGAGGGAATATAAACACGGGTCTTAGAATGTCCACAAAAGTGAGATGAAACACAAAAATATCGCCTTGATTCTTCTGTTTTGAAACAAGTTGCTCTGGACTTAATAAGACTTTTAGTAATTAAGAAATATTATTTTTACCGTCCATAACTTCCATAAAGACCTTTAGATTTTTAAGAAAGCTTTTATTGAATAGAATGCCCTTACATGAAAAACGAGTATCTAGAGCTACGATAAAAGCTAGACAAAGGGACAGTAGTAATGACCGACAAATCCAGCTAACGAAAGATAAAAGTTGAAAAATCATGCACAATAACCTTAACACTGAGCAGTTAAAGTTCTGCGGAAATATGGCAAGCCAGGAATATTCGTAAGTAAAACGTTTTGTTACTACACTGACCTTATCACAATAACTATTTAAGATTTCAATAATGCAATGGAAAGTCTGCCATGGTTAAGTACCAAATTAGGCAATAAGTTGCAGCTTATAACACAAAACCTTCAGAGTAGCTTTTCTGTAAATATAACATGCCCACTTGTTAAAAATTTCTTCTTGTACAATTTAAAAAAAAATCCGTTTCCAGTACACCCACGAGTCAAATTAACTGGTCCCTCACAAACCATCCACTTTGACGTTGCCCTTTTTTTGATGTATGTGATAACATGAATTTATTGCATCTAGAAACTATGGTTTTATTAATTAATTTTTACCTTTCTATTGTCAATTTAAAATATTTCATAAAATCTTGGGTAAACGAAAACTGTATTGCTGACAAAAACGGTTTTAAAATTTTCAGATAAAACTTGACAAGGACTAGAGCATCAGCGAAAATAGAATTGTGATTTAAATACGTCCTGTGGCTATAAACTGGAACTAAACATGCAATGAAAACGGGATTTGAGGTCATCGTACGTTACAGCGATACTTTTAGGGTCTGACGACGTCAATTCGTGAATGCTAAATGTGCTAAGCAGCGATATCAACATGTTCTTTACGATGTCTGAGAACTAGACATACTACAGTTTCTCTCTCTCTCTCTCTCTCTCTCTCTCTCTCTCTCTCAAGTTTGTTTTTAACCAAAAGCTGACTAACAAACAATATATTTTGAAAAATACAATCATTATTTTATAGAAATTGTTATGGCTGCTTTCGTTTCTGTGTGTTTTGCGGACTTCATTCTTTGAATACCTATTACGGTTAAATATTCATGATAACTTCCCATACATAGACCTCTTAATGTAAATGGGTTTTACACTATAAAGCTTGAGATGCTACTGGATTCATTCTCATCTCCAACAGAGTTCTAGGAGTTTACTAATCTAGTCATATTTGTGCATAACCCTTTGACGTATCACAAAAATTTGTATAGTTTTTTAAATAAAATAAAATAATCTCTTGCTCACTCAAACACCAATGTTCGTCTAAATGTTTGTTAACCTTGTTCATTTGCCCTGCCAACCATGTGCACATATCCTAGTGCTTGATGCAAAAGTTTTCAAAGCACGAACTCAGCAAAAACCACGTTAACTATCCTTAACACCTGGGCTTTATCAAATGACTACAGACAAAGCTTTCTTTATGCTCCCATGACATCGTTACTAGAAAAAATTAACGAGAAATCGTCCGACACAGTTTTACAAGTTATACCAGTGACATCGCGTCGTTTCTAATATAGGCCCCTACTTCGATTTCCGGCGTCAAGTTTTTGTCATTTTCCATTATGAGTCCGAGGCTTTCCTTGGAACCCTCTTATTCTAAGTGGATGAGTGTCGCCACTTCAAAAGCTTTCATATTCAGAATGTTTTACGTACATATCTTTTATAGTGACAATTTTGAATGCCTATACACCTTACTGTAGCTATGAGCTTTTGTTATAGCGATGCAAACCGTGAAATTTGTACACAACCATATTTCTTGCCAGTTACAGATCATATTTGCAGTAACGTAAAAAAAAAACTTCATTACGTTTGGTGAACGGTTCAAGTTCATTAGGAGCAAGATCCATTGTGAAGGTTTTCCCCAGCTTTATATATTTTTCAATTCGACAAACACGAGCGTTATTGGAGGAAAATCCTTATGAGAAAGCAGAAAGGAAATCTCTTTTTCGCTCTCTAGTAGTGCTCGATGTGCACTTTCTTTTAACCGTGGTCATTGAGGCACCCCATTGTGGGGGGGAGGATTATAGACAGGAAGACAGAGAAAGGATGAGAGGGGAAGGGGAGAAGGAAAAGCTGATAAAGACGAGAGGAAGGCAAGGTATTTTAGAAGAGAGGAGTTATTGGAAGTTTGTCCCTTGCGTCAAAATGAAGAAAGCCAACAGATGGCAAAGGTATGACAACAGAAACTCGCTTTAAGGAATCTAAGTTTTGCGTAAACTACAAACTTTCTTTTTCGTACACGAAAACGCAGTGAAAATGAAAGACACACACACTGTATATATATATATATATATATATATATATATATATATATATATATATATATATATATATATATATATATATATATATATATATATATATATATATATATATATATATATATATATATATATAGTGCCTTTTTTATGCCTTTTGCAAATCTATTCATAGACAGTTACACCTGGACAATGATCAAAGGACAACATTACAGCGGATTAATAATGAAATATAACAGAGCAAGACATAAAGCTAAAACCGCAGCGACCCCAAGAGAGAAAGAAAGGTAGTCAATGAAGAAATCACCCTAAGAAGCAATAACTCCCACACTGTATCCCTAAGGCACGGGAGAAGAGGGGAGAAGGGGGACAAAAACCCCATCCACTGCCCTCCTAATCCGGCGGCAACTGTTAATTTTGAGAGTGTGGATTGTCGTTAGAGGAGTGGTGTATTGGCTGCTGTATAATAAAAATGTTAATGAAGATGGTGGGCCTAAGGGGAGGTGTCGTCTTGATGTATTGACTGTCCGCCATAATTGCCTGTCCGTCTCGTTTACAGGAAAAAATTGTTTCCATCGTTGAATGCTGTTCCACTTGAAGCTAATGCTGCGTAAATACGAACTGGTGTCGGCTCAGACTAATAGATCATAAGGAATCTGTTTTCATGTTCATTATTCGTGTTTTTCCATTTTTTTTGTAAAACATGGCTGTATAAAGAATTGTATATATGTCCTGTAGTGATGACAACCGTGCCCTTCTCCAGCGAACTAAGGAAATTACCAGTAAATAAAGAGAAAGGTAGAATATTCCAGTCTCTAAGAGAATGGTGAGAACGAGTGATCCGCCAGTTAATCCTCGAGCACAAAACTCCAACAAAACTAATATCAGTGGAACAATTAAATAACATAGCTTTACTAAATCGTGGAAGTTAATGCAAAATAAAAGGTGAATTACGGCCGAATAGGCGAGGAGCCTCTCCACACAAGAGAAGAGTACACCATGCATAAATCAAAAGGAGCAAATTATGTGTCAGACGTTGCTAGGGTTGAGATAAGGAGCCCAGAAAACATCTTCATGTTCTTAAGATGGGAATGTGTGATAAACTGTTAGGAAGAAAACTAATCACAGAGGCTTTAAAATGTACTCGTGTTTACTATGTTATTCACAGATAAAATCCAGAACCGTATTGATTGTGCCACAGAAAACTAGCGATGACTGAGAATGAACTTTAGAAGGCGGCTGAGAAGGAATTGCAGATGATTTGCTGAGATCAGGATTATAATTATCAGCATAAGAACTACCAAAAAATGGGGGAATTCTAAGAGATCAGTGCTGAAAGGCATGAAAAAGAAAGAAGGAAAGGACAGAACGTAGAAGAGCAATAACAGAGAACGGAAAGGGGTAGATTTTGCCTTATATCTGTAACAAAAAACAACAAAACTAGAAATAAGTTTCCAGAGCGATGGGGCGAGGCCAATACCTTGTAGTTCATCTAATGCGACATTAGACCAGGCGTAGAGATAACAGGGACTATTAAATTAATATAAAAAAAAATACAGTGAAGCAAGAACAGATACCTATAGTATTTGCTATAATACGTCTAATGGACGACAGTTTGGTTTGAAAATTTTCAATAACGTTTCAAATAAAAGTTATAATATATATATATATATATATATATATATATATATATATATATATATATATATATATATATATATTCTCATATATATTCCATTAGTCCCTTTGTCCCGTTAGATAGAAAATCAAATTTAATGGTGGCTGGAGGAGACACCATGAAAGGGGGATTGAAATTATGTAGGCCTACCCCCAGATCACCTGATCTGGGGAAAACATAGCGTCCTCTTAGCCCCCGTATCATCCCATAGGGGGGGGTGCGTTAGATAGCTGTTAGGGACACAAGGGCGAATCTGGGCTGTAAGGCTATTATCCTAACCTTTAAGGACTTACCTACAAGACCTATTTTCCCTACGACCTTTCGCTGGCTGTGTGACTGCTTCCAGATCGCCGATGTCCTGTGCCCAACCCAAGAAAACAAAATCGAATGCGACGCCCCACGACCTAGGCGACACACTCCTTACCTGTCCGCCAGAGCATAAAGTTGGTGCGGGTCCTTCTCTCTGAGTTGGCACAGATCGCGAGACTCCTGCTTCCGAAATTCGTCTTTTGCAACGAGCTCACTGCACAAAAGGAATAAGTGCCTTGTGATTTACTAAATCGAAAGCAACACTAAAATCTGTTTGAATTACTTTACACTCAAAACCCTTACCAAGGTTCCCTTACTGCAGTCTGCAGACATGCCCCTCTTTGGAACAGGCAGTGTGTTACTAAGCTTTTGTTCATCTGCAAAGATACTACGTCAATGTAAAAATCTATAGAATCTAGTAATCTTGGGAGACAACACACTAGAAACTTTTTAAACAACAAAGGGAAGAAACCATCAGGATCTTCTCCCCAGCTATCAAGATTGTCCAGAATTTTCTTGACATCCCTAGAGCGAAATGTAAATTTTGTAAGAATAGATTCAGGATGACACATATCAGGGAAAAGGGCATCCTCAGCTGATTGCTTAGCTTCAAAAGCTCGATGAAGCAGTTCAGCCTTTTCCCTAGGACCAGTAACCAGTCTACCATCATCTGTTGGTAGTGGTGGAATAGAAGACGAGCCTGACCCAAAGAAAGATGATGCCAATTTGGTCCACCACAGATGAGGCTCAGTAATTCCTTCAAGTTTCCTCTTCAGGGAAGTATTGTAATTTCTCTCGGCTGTATGGTAAGTTATATTCACAGCTTGGCGAGACTCAACAAAAATTGTGTAATTTTCATTTGAATGATTTTGCCTTCATGCGTTGAATTTGGTCTGTTTGTCATGGTAGGCTCATCTACAAGTATCACCAAACCATGGATGTGTCATTTGTCCTAATTTTGATGACCTTTCCAAGGGCATACCTTATTAAAATAGCCACCAGCACTTCATTTAACTTCTTTTTGGAATCAGGATCTAATATAGCAAGTGAAATACTAATTGCCTGACAAGTTTCAATAATGTGATCCCAGTTGATTGACAGATATGTCCATCTCAATGGCACAATGATCAGAAATGCCTATATATTCACAGACCTGGGACTTCACAATAATTGGAACATCTATGAATATGAGGTCTAATCTGTTACTAGAAATGTGCATGGGTTCCTCAATTAGCTGGACAAGATCGGAGGATACACAGATCTCAAGAGCAGACCAGTCATGTTGATCTGTGGAATTTGAAATGAGCCACTCACTGCGCTTTGTATTCCAGTCTCCACAAATAACAAATGGAGCTTTTGAATCCCGTGACTGAGCCATACCAATTCTTTCCAAAAGACAGACATATAAATCGTCGATATTTGGATTGTGGTAAACAGCAAATACGTAAACATTGTAAAACTTACTGAAAATTTTAAAACAAAGGACGTACGGCAACTACACTCCCAATTTTTTTGACGATAGGTAGGTCGTCCGGACTTAATACAGTATATACATAACCCTACCTTGTGCATGTGGGATGTTATGACAATAAATAAAATCAGGGCCATCAAACCCCAGGATTAAACACTCAACCTTTGACTTGTTACTACTTACAACAGTCTCAGATAAAAACATCAAATCATAGTTAAGCTGAAAAAGACCTACCTTCACCATCGTAGCCAAGTATTTAATGATTTATTGACTTTTATGCTGAAATATTTATTTGGAATCTTCTGGTCATTTCTAACCAGATACATATGTAACATTGATAACCATAATGCCCTCTTAACATGTCGATTTTTTCTAGTAGATTCTGAATAAAAATTTCAGCCTAAAAAAGCAATAAACGATTAAACAATTGGCTAAGATGGTGAAAGTGGGTCTATTCCGGATCTAGTATATGTATCTGAATTTGACGGGTATATATACATACAATACATATGAGTGATAATAGATATATACCCTTCTTCGTGGCAAGATAATTAACATTACCTTGCTCTGATACCAGACTGCAAGTTCGAATCTCGGCCATGCAGAAAAAAAATCTTTATTATTCTCCAGTAGAATACAATTTTATCGGCCAACAGACTAAATATTTTAGATTTCTTGCCTGGATTTAGTGAATGAAAAGATAACTGACTTAAATTAACTGAGGAGTTTGTGTTTTCTGGAGAAGAAGTGAATCTATCTACCTTTCCTTTCTTGATGATACACTAAGATATATAGGGGTCAACCAGACTTTTTCTTCAAACTGGGTAAAATGCAGTCTGTTACTAAGCAATCTACCAATAAGCATGCAAAGTGGCCATATATGATACGTCTGCTTGCATGAAAAAATCGTCAAAATCTAGTAGACTTCATCATTTTAGAATATCAAAGAATTTTTAAATTCTTCAAACAACAATTCTAAAGAACCTCATCACCTACAGATGTTTTCAAACGAATTTTCTTCATTGCCGATAGAGGTTACCATCAAAGTTCCATACGGGAAACAAATGGTTCATTTGAGCACATAAAAGGCTCGAATGTACAGCGACACCTTACAACTCGGCCAATCGAGAGAAAATAATATTGCTAAACTTCTCCAATACTCGCTGGACATCAAGAAAACGTTCCTTCTTACGCGGAGTATTAAGCGAGAATTGGAAGCTGTAACATCAAAATTCTATTCGCTTTACAGCCATTGCTCTTGTTGACGTTAATTTTGTCTTTTTACTTTGATTTATAGCTTATATTAAATCCAAATGATAAGAATACAAAACTCTAATTTAGATTTCTTTCACATGATCTTAGTCACGGTTTTTTTTTTTTTTAAATCAGAACAGGTGATTTTATCGCTCTGTCCTGCACTGTACTTCGTCCGTGAAATTCCTACGGAAGGTCTGGTTATTCAAATTTAATATTATAGACAATATAAAAACTTCAAATTTTAAATGATGTTTTCTATAAAATTAAACCATATTTCGCAAGTTCGTAAGAAGTTCCCCCGGTCAGTTAAAGAAATTGTTAGAATTCACTTCCAAATAAAATAGAGAAGTTCGTTAAGAAGACAAACGCTGCCGAGTATTGTCGGCTTAAAGACATAAGATGGTTATGATTTGGTCATCGTACTGCAGTCTTGCAGGAGATTCACCTACACTTTTATTTTAACTTATGTTTTCTTGCTGAAATAATATTTCAGCAAGAAAACATAAGTTAAATATATATATATATATATATAGATATATAATATATATATATATATATATATATATATATATATATATATATATATATATATATATATATATATATATATATATATATATATATATATATATATATATATGAATAAAGTTACATCCATAGAGGAAAGTGAAACAATGAAGACAAGGGCGTATATACATGGTGGATATAAGTTCTGAGGGAATACAAAAAGGTTTGGAGGTCACAGAGCAGTCAGCACATTAACATCGATATCTACCTATTGGTAATCCTCTTTATTCTATCTTCCAAATCTTTCTGGAACATAATCTTTTATGACATGGTCAAAAGAAAATAACGTAAGGCCAGGATTATTTTCTTTTGACCCTGTAATAAAACATATGTTCCAGAAAGATTTAAAAGATAGAATGAAGAGGATTACCAATAGGTAGATTTCGATGTTAATGCGTTGAACATTCTGCGACCTCCCAACCTTTTTGTATTCCCTTAGGATCGTACCCACCATATATATACGTCCTTGTCTCTGTATGTCTTTAGTTGCTGTGACCATGTCTTGGTAACAAGACGAAAGTACTTAGTATCTCCATTGTTTCACTTTCCTTCACAGTTGAAACTGTGTTTTTATACTCATCACGTTTTTACCTTTCTGTGATTTAAAAAAAAATATATATATTATATATATATATATATATATATATATATATATATATATATATATATATATATATATATATATATATATATATATATATATATATATATATATATAGTAATCCGTCACTTATCTGGATTGCCATTATCCAACATCTGACATTATCCGACACACCTGGGCGAGACCCTAAAGACATATGATTTATATTGATTTTAAAAAATTTGAAAAAAAACTGCCCTCTGATGGTTGGCAATATTGCATGGCCTCAAGAAAATTTTTGTAACACTGCCTACACTCAGACTGGAAGAGAAAAGGTTTTGTGGGGTGCGGGAGGCCTGGAGGAGTTTCCATGGAAGGCAGGGTGGTCAGATGGCTGGACAACACTGGAGAGGAGGGGCAGTAAGGCTGTGTAGTGGAACCTGAGAAGGGGTTGTTTTAGAATGTGGGTAGAGCTGGGGAGCAGTTTCTCTGGCTAGGAAGGGGTGCGGTTGCAGGCAGTGTTGGGTAGGTGAAGAAGTCTAGGTAGACCTTACTTGACAGAGTTTGTTTGGTTTTGTGTTTTTATGTTTATGATACAATAATTCACATTTTACAAAAGGATGTTTACAGTACTGTGATATGGTGTAGAATGTAAGACAGACAGACAGACAGACCAAACTCGGTGAGGCAGTAACGATTCATGGCAATTGCTGGCGATTTGGTCGTAATTACATCATAATGACGTCGTAATTAGCAAATTTTTGGCAGTTATGACTGTGCGTCCTTGAATCGTCTATGTGCGAGCGATATTAGAGCCTATTCCATAGTTTTTGAGGTCGCTGAGATGAATAGTGATAGTCCCGATGCCCTTTAAGTACGAGTTCAGCCCTGATAGGAATGGAGGGGGTGAGAAGGGGTGAAGTTTAAAACGACAAAAATGCTGGGCAAAGTAATTGAAGCAACTATCTTACTGGAAAGGGAGAGAGAGAGAGAGAGAGAGAGAGAGAGAGAGAGAGAGAGAGAGAGATGGCAGATGGGCTGTTAGCGAGGAGAATGAAAGAGAGAGAGAGAGAAAGAGAGAGAGTTTATATATATATATATATATATATATATATATATATATATATATATATATATATATATATATATATATATATATACATATATACATATATATATTACATCTCATCAGCAAACCTCTTTTGTTTCTGAGATATTTAATATTATTGCCAGCAACATCTTTCCTTCATCTTTGTCACTGACTCGAGCATTTCTAAGGCTTCCATAATCGCCCACCTTCTTCCAGTAAATCCCAAGTGACAGACACTTATCCTTTTCAAGAAGAGCAAAGTGGCCACAGTAAAGCCATCATCGGCGCCAGACATAAGCATCCTTCCAGATTTCCAGCATAAAACTCGTCTTCGCCTCATGACCCTTCCCGGCACCACCGCTATTCATCCAGCACAATGGTTTTGCCCTCACTCACTCATAAATTCCTGGAAAACGAGGGGACGGGCTTGTGAGGGTTGGTCGGGTGATTGGGTGGTAGGGCCATAACCCTGTTGATCTCTAAACTGCCCTTAAAAATTGTATAAGAGTTATGTGGCATTTGTACGCTTGGGTGACTTCGAGAAGCCGCCCTGCCGCCAAGAGCCAGTATGTGCCCCTTCCCGGCACAGATAAATCCTCGTCCTTACAATAACCCCTGCCAAGTCCCTACCTATGCTACCAGTGCCCCATTCGTACAGTTTGCCTCTTCCTTCTCATTTAAATTGTACCCTTCAGTTCTGATTATCGCCCTTTTTTCTTATTTTTAACATTTTTACACCCTTTTCTCATAATTTACATACTCTCTTTAATGTACTGGAATTAGCCAGAGAAAGGTAATGTTCCGGAACGAGGCGATGGCGACTGATAATCTACAACTGAAAAAAAAAAATTCAAGTCCTGAAACCAGTATTGAAAGTAAGAAAAATTATAAAAAAATTCTTAGGGAGCTTACAGTCACATGGGAAGTCTTCCAAGAGAGAGAGAGAGAGAGAGAGAGAGAGAGAGAGAGAGAGAGAGAGGGTAAATAAAACGAAATTGTCGAGCGGCTCAGGAAGACTTCAACCTAATGTTAAACAAAGTTGAAATTTTTAAGCTGAGACGGATGAAGCGCGCTCTCTCTCTCTCTCTCTCTCTCTCTCTCTCTCTCTCTCTGGTAAAATTAAAGATACACTGGTACGAAAAGTGGAAATATATGGGAGGACTGTCAGCCGTGTATTAGACACAAAACATACACACACACACACATATACGAGTATATAGATAAATATATATATATACATATATATATATATATATATATATATATATATATATATATATATATATATATATATATATATATATATATATATATATATATATATATATATCTCTTCAAAGTCAGTTACTCCACTCAAGACATAACTACTTGACTGATCGATTGTGAATTATCTGTGAACACACTACGAAGGTCAGTAGCCCCTAAAAAAATATTTGACTTTTCAAAGGTTAATAAATAAAAAGAGAAACAAGTAAAAAATGCGCCGAAGTTTCTTCGGCGTAATCGAGTTTTCTGTACAGCCGCTACAGCGTATAATCAAGGTCACCGAAAACTGAACTATCTTTCGGTGGTCCCGGTATAATGCTGTATGAGCAGCGTCCCATGAAACTTTAAACACGGCCCGGTGGTGGCCTATCTTATATCGTTGCCAAAGCACGATTATGGCTAACTTCAACCATAAATAAAATAAAAACTACCTAAGCTAGAGGGATGCAGTTTGGTGTGTTTGATGATTGGAGGGTGGATGATCAACATAACAGTTTGCAGCCCTCTATCCTCAGTGGTTTTTAAGATCTGAGGGAGAGCAGAAGAAGTGCAGACGGAATAAAGTACGGACGGACAGACAAAGCCGGCACAATAGTTTTCTGTTACAGAAAACTAAAACTAGATAATTCATGTTAACTAAAACTACACAAGCATGCGAGACACCAGTTGGTGCACCAGAATTACATAATTCCCGAAGATGTTATTGCTATTTCTCTCCAGTGATGATCATTACGTATTGTCATATACTGTACCTATAGTGCTTGCCATACGACATTACTTGCTTCTTTGGCAATTTTAAGTACTTGCAGCTGACTCGTTTGACTTGGTCAGTAAGTAGAGAGATAATTCAAAATGACACGAGTCATGGTTCTTCATGGACTGAACTGAATCAATTTGCTTGGCGTAAACATGGCCGAAGTTTTTCTCTCCTCCTTCCTCCTAACATTTCCGAATTGTAATTTTGTATCCACCTTTTCTTTCAGCAGGACACTCTGATTACCCTCTAGTATTCTTATCTGTTTACCATTCCTCTCTATCTTCATATTCTCACCCTCTTAATTCTTCTTATGCTACCATTACTACAGAAAGAAGAAGTCATCTCTTTTAGCTTCCAGCTTCTTTCTGTCATTCCCATTCAACACCCACATTTCACCCTGCTGACAGTTGGGTCAGCAACCCATTCATGCACTCAAACTTTGGCTTCCATGGATAATCCAAGTTTTCTTCTGTGCGCTCACCTATTCCGTGACTGACCTCTTCTCTCATCTTACTGCCATTCAAAATAGTCGAACACCTAAATAATGTACTGCTACCATTTTTTCAGCATCCACATTAACACTCGGTGCTCCATACTTCTGGTTTCCGATAACTTCATGATCTCACTAATGTTCACATTCACTCTATATTTTTTCTCTTCGCTGCCTCAGTATGAAAAGTATTATGCGCAAACATCAGCCATTCCACGGTCTATTTACAACCCTTATTCGTACCCCGCAATACTTTGCACTTACATCTGCAATCTCTTCTCTGACTGCTGAAAGTGTTCAAAACGACAGAGACACAACACATCCTTGTCGCAGTCCTGTTTTGACACCAAAGTAGTCACTCTCTCCCCTGCAAGTTCTTATATTCTTCGCTTCTACCAGAAATACTTTTTAACTCTCAGAAGTTTAATTTACCATCTATACCATGCAGCCTCAACTCCCTCTGCATTGTTACTCTATTACTTCTGTCATAGGCTTCCTCCAAATCCAAGTGTGCCTTTTCCCTTTACTTTTCGACTTCTCACGTAAATGTTTGATATCACCAACTCATCTGTCTATATAAACGCATATATATACAATTATATATATATATATATATATATATATATATATATATATATATATATATATATATATATATATATATATATATATATATATATATATATATATATATATATATATATATATATATATATATATATATATATATATATATATATATATATATATATATATATATATATAGAAATAATGGAGCCATGGAAATTCATTCTGTTTTCCATCCATTTATTAAGAAGCCGACGTTTCGTATCGCTTGATACATTTTCCAGGCTGAAATAGCGATGAAAATAAACAGTATTTGCGTATGAAAGATAAGAGATGTACACATCACATACTTGTTGACACCATATTAGCAGTTAAAAAACAGAACAAGGAAAAAAAACCAAAAGCAGAGGCAAGAAGCTCAAACACCTACCCACAGTGGTAGCGTCAAGCAGACTAACAAGAAATGCAGACCAGGCAGCATCAACCCAACTGTTCGTTGCATAGTTTGCTCTGGTTTTTAGCCTCTGTGTCTGTGCTCGCCGCCTCCTATTCTGCATTTCTTGTTAGTCTGCTTGACGCTACCATTGTGGGTGGGTGTTTGAGCTTCTTGCCTCTGCTTGTGCTTTTTTCCCCTTGTTGTGTTGTTTAACTGCTAATATGGTGTCACCAAGTATGTAATGTGTACATCTCTTATCTTTTGTACGCAAATACTGTTTATTTTCATCGCTATTTCAGCCTGGAAGATGTATCAAGCGAAACGAAACGTCGGCTTCTTAATAGATGGATAGAAAACAGAATGCCTTTCCATAGCTCCATTATGTCTATATATATATATATATATATATATATATATATATATATATATATATATATATATATATATATTATATTATTTATTTATTTATTTGTGTATAGACAGACAAGTAGTTGATATCAAACAGTTATGTGAGAAGTTGAAAAGTAAAGGGATATAAATATAAATATATATATATATATATATATATATATATATATATATATATATATATATATATGTTTATATTTATATATATAATGTGATTATTATGTCAAACGCCACTGGGAAGAAATACAAAAACTGTTGAAATCCTGACCGTAGTCGGCTTTTTTATTGCTAAGCCATCTTCAGAGAACTGAAGATGGCTTAGTTATAAAACACCGACACCGGTCAGGATTTATAAACATGCATCATTCCTCCATATACATATATATATATATATATATATATATATATATATATATATATATATATATATATATCTATATATATATATATCTATCTACTATCTATCTATCTGTCTATCTATCTATCTATCTATCTATCTATCTATATATATATATATATATATATATATATATATATATATATATATATATATATATATATATATATATATGTGTGTGTGTGTGTGTGTGTGTGTGTGTATGTGCGTGTGTGTGCGTGTTTGTGTATATGTGTGCGCGAGTACGCGAGAGTTTTTTATGCATATATATGCATAAATAACATATTTCAAGAGATCAGAACTGATGTCATCCCACCCCCTTAACCATGTTTTGAAGAACCATCGAATCCGCCTCTTTGGAGCTAATGCTAGTAATACGAACCTCTTCCATTTAAAGAAAAAAAATAGAAAGGTTAAACATACAACCTGAAAATAATACAATAGAACATTTGCCTTACCCTTAGAATACGGAGAGTAATGGTGTTCACCATTTCGACAACCATTAAACTTATCCACACATAACAATATATGGAAACTCTTTCTGCGAGATAATCGCTGCGGAGATAAAGTGTTATGACTTACTGACTGGTTTCCCCAGCACCTACCCAAGCGTCGGAACGGTGCAGAGGGGGGGGGGGGGAGTGATTTGGACCTAGTTTTTTCCGGACTTTTAAGGCATCACGTCGTTCAGAAAGAATGAATAGAGTATCTATTATATCTAGTCACTAAGATGTTTTATTACGCCAGTGGTAAAGGGATCAAAATATTTACATATAGCATTAGTATAATGACCGTAACAGACAGATTAACATTAAATTTAAGGTTAAAGAGAATGATGCATTGTCACTCTAACAACATTTAGCCGGAATCATAAGTAAAAAAAGATACGCTGTTGTGTCTTGTAAGTTGTCAAAGACAGAAAATATCATACTATTAATAACAAGAAGTTAAATTTTTGTGCGATGATCACTTTCTTTTTTGTAGTAAGTTTGTGTTCCAAAGACAACATTGATCCTTAAGCTAGATATTAAGGAGCAATTTATGTTTTAACTCATAGAAAGGGTTAATTTTTTTTGTATAAATTAATATTGACCTTTAAGCTAGTTATTAAGAAGCAATTTATGTTTTAACTCACAGAAAGGGTTAATTTTGTTTGTATAAACTGATACTGACCCTTAAGCTAGATATTAAGAAGCAATCTATGTTTTAACTTACAGAAAAGGTTAATTTTGTTTGTATAAACTGATATTGACCCTTAAGCTTGATATTAAGAAGCAATTTATGTTTTAACTTACAGAAAAGGTTGATTTTGTTTGTATAAACTGATACTGACCCTTAAGCTAGATATTAAGAAGCAATTTATGTTTTAACTCACAGAAAAGGTTGATTTTGTTTGTATAAACTGATATTGACCCTTAAGCTTGATATTAAGAAGCAAGTTATATTTTAACTCACAGAAAAGGTTAATTTTGTTTGTATAAACTTATATTGACCCTTAAGCTAGATAATAAGAAACAATTTATGTTTTAACTCACAGAAAAGGTTGATTTTGTTTGTATAAACTGATATTGACCCTTAAGCTTGATATTAAGAAGCAAGTTATATTTTAACTCACAGAAAAGGTTAATTTTGTTTGTATAAACTGATATTGACCCTTAAGCTAGATAATAAGAAACAATTTATGTTTTAACTCACAGAAAAGGTTGATTTTGTTTGTATAAACTGATATTGACCCTTAAGCTTGATATTAAGAAGCAAGTTATATTTTAACTCACAGAAAAGGTTAATTTTGTTTGCATAAACTGATATTGACCCTTAAGCTAGATAATAAGAAACAATTTATGTTTTAACTCACAGAAAAGGTTGATTTTGTTTGTATAAACTGATATTGACCCTTAAGCTAGATAATAAGAAACAATTTGTTTTAACTCACAGAAAAGGTCGATTTTGTTTGTATAAACTGATATTGACCCTTAAGCTAGATAATAAGAAACAATTTGTTTTAACTCACAGAAAAGGTTGATTTTGTTTGTACAAACTGATATTGACCCTTAAGCTAAATATTAAGAAGCAATTTATGTTTTAATTCACGGAAAAGGTTAATTTTGTTTGTATAAACTGACATTGACCCTTAAGCTAGATATTAAGAAGCAATTTATGTTTTAACTCACAGAAAAGGTTGATTTTGTTTGTATAAACTGATATTGACCCTTAAGCTAGATATTAAGAAGCAATTTATGTTTTAACTCACAGAAAGGGTTAATTTTGTTTGTATGAACTGATAGTAAGTGATATAAAGACGATAATCCTAGTAGTGGAAAGACTGTCAGATTGGCGCCCTGCCTCATTCAGAGCTTCAACTGGCCTCGAAGCACTTGGCTGGCTGCTACTCTGCCCGTTAAATGAAAAGTGCCGAGCATTTTACATAAAGTCTGGGGGTGCGCGTGGTAGCGGCAGTAAATCTTGGTGTATGGTCGATTACTCTCTCTATCTCTCACTCCATTTGTAGGAGGTAATGGACTAATGGTAATGTAAATAGCATTCGTCAGATGGTACATATGGTTTTCTCAGGAGGAGAGAGAAAACACTTCTTTTTTACATTAACTTAAAAAATTATTTTAAAGCAATTTTTTTATTATCGTTCGTAACGATTACTTTTTACACCAATTCCACAGTAAATATTTACAAAATATTTATGAAGATTAATACTTTGAAACAGAAATAATATAAATTCTTTTATAAGCCTGTAGGCAATGTGTGGCTCATTATTATATATATACATACATATATATATATATATATATATATATATATATATATATATATATATATATATATATATAGAGAGAGAGAGAGAGAGAGAGAGAGAGAGAGAGAGAGAGAGAGATTGTTGGAGTCTTCCGTTGATTATATTTTTTCCACGTGTTTTACTCTTTTGGAAAAGGCCACAAAGTATCAACACACCAGTTTCCGGAAACTATGAAACACGGAACTGACTCCCTCTTGCGCCACCAAAACTTTGCTGAATGATGCTGTGATACGGAGTGAATTGAAAGACTGTTAGAGAAAAGTTCTGATAGGGATTTAAAACCCCTGAATCGTTAAGGCTGAATGATTGTTCACATACTGACTGTTTTCCTTGGGAAGGAAGGACCTAATGTTCTCGGTAGCCTCTTGTTCTGTTTTCTGACAGAATGAAGTTTAGGAATCATTGATATTCGTATCTTCATAATATAAAATTAGCCCTCTTACATTTTGCATCTTCATATGATCATTTCTAGAATTAATTCAAGCTTCCTTCTGTGATCCATGATTGGTCTAATTACTTAGATCAGAATGGTTATTTTCAAATTCATATGCTTTAAAGTCACATTTAAAATATTCGAGGGTAAACTAGAGCCTACTTAATTTCATTTTTCTTGACCTATGCAGTTTTGAACTTGGTCTTATCTTTAAATTTCAAGTTTTGTTGGTATTTTAACGAGTCCATCAAATGGTCCTATCTTCTTTTGACTAATAACCCTGGTCTTCTTCTGTAGGATGCCGTTAAGAAAACGAACTTGGTCTACCAATTTCATTGCCATTTGTGGACACCCTTTCGTGCATATCGAAGTGATTACGAAATAGTTTTCGAACATTTTATTATGCTACCTACATATAGGATGACCGTTAGAACCAGTAAAAGAACTAAACAATTACACTCATTAAAGAAAATCCTCAGATCTGGCGTAGAATTTATGGGTAACGCTCCGGATAACAGATGCTTGTGTTTCCTTGAGTTTCTGCACATCCTCAAGATCAAGCCATTTTCATGTGTAATCCAGAGGGTACTTTTGTTCTTCAGTATTGAACTGAAACCTCCATTAGGTCAACCATGCCCTCAAAAGCTGTTATCTTACCTCGCGAACTCTGAGCCATTGTGAACAAAGGTCACCCAGATGGTTTATGGACGCGAGCCATCAACAAATCAGCAGTAAGCATCTATTGAATCAATTCCAACCTAATAACCAGAAACGCGCTGCCACTCTCTGGCACAAAAGTGTCCCACATCCACGATGTAATCCAGTTCACTCCAGCTTTCATTTTCATTTCATGTTCTACTTTGATCTAAAGTTATTGTTTTATATTACTGTGCATGGTTAAAGTTGCAAGTTGTTGAGACACAGCCTGTCGGCCAGTCAGGAATGTAGAAACTACAGCATGATATGGCATCGCAATATTTGCTACACACACCATCAAAGTTAATTTCTTTTCAGATTCCTTTCATAATTTCAAGAAGTTCTCCCCATGTCCTTAAGTTGTGTTGCCATGAGACCCCAACTGAGGATGCAGTCTCTAACTTCCTACCTCGTGCTATGGGCTCTGCCCTCTTACCTTGAGACATGCTCCCTGGCTTCCCCTCTGAACCCATGGATCTTTCAGGGGACCCCATCTTACAAACATAAGTGCCAGAGGTCTACAGTGGAGATCTTGGTGGATGAAATGCATGATGAAACAGAAGGGAATGTGAAGAAAAACCTGGGGTTTCGTTAGTCCTAGAAAATTAAGAATCAGTGGGAACAATTGATGTAATGGAATAAGGCAACCATTGAAAAGCTATCCTTACCATCTTAAATGCATTAACCATCTTATATGTACTAACCAGAGCATATACTCTTCAGAGCGGTTGTTCAGTGTTTCATTAGTCCTGACTATATCAAGCACATCCTCTTTCATTTAAGAAAAATCTCTGTGCAAACCAGAAATACATAAACACATATCCTATACAAATGAGGCTAATAATGTGCACTTCTTAGCTCTCTGGAAATGTTCTTATTATTTGCCCTTCACTAGATGGCTACTGGATTAGTGTTACCAAAGTCTTGCAGATAGTTGACATTACATTCTCCAAAAGGTCTTGTTTGCTGATGTGTACTAGACATTCAATAATGGCTCATAAATACATGGCACTACTGCCTGTGTCTTGAAGATCTGACCTGTACCTCAATCCCCATAGCACTCAGTCTCTGAGATCACGGTGGGATGCAAATGGATGCCGGCTGGAAGTCTTAGAGAGTATATCAAAACCATGCTCAGTAAGTGAAGTATGAAGTGGTTTTGCAATTTCCGTAATATCCTCCTAGGATCAGAACAAGAGAATCTCATCACTAACAAAACCAGTGGTGAAACGGAGTTTCACCGTAGCCATTGTTATGGCTTTTTTCATCCAAAGCTTAGAGTTAGTTCTCGATCTGCATAGACTCTAGGTGCACAGGGACAGCAAGAGACTCAAGGATAACAAAAAAATTAATATAGACAGTCAGTGAGATGGAGAAAGCATCAGAACTTAGATACTACACTGACTATAGATTTTTACTGTTCTGACCAAAGAATGGTTTATAAGTTAAATCGACTAGAAAACTTACTAATTAATCAATGTCTTATACCTCCAACATACTCCCATGAAGGCCAAAAGGTGGTTTGTGTGACGTCTGTATGTTACTTAGATCTCTTCATTGCCAATGCCTTGGTTTGCTACATAATGGATTGCAAGTCTGGGTGAATCCAGGACTGGGCTGAATAAAATCTCGTTGCAACTATTCAGATATTTCAGCAACAGGAATCCTTGGCATATAGAAATCCCACATTAGTCATGGGATACCGAAGCCACACTCCAACAGCCTTAGAATATGATCCAATTTAATAGTCTGAGATCAAAAATTTAAATTTCTAAGTATAGTTATAAGTCCCAGGTGAAAGGAGAACGTTTGGTGATATAGTGTTTAATTAAAATCAATGTTCATTATTTAAATATTATACCTATATAGTTCACGATATATGACATTTCTGAAGATGTAACTTCGAAGTTAAATAAGCAAAAAAAAAAAAAAAAGCCTCATCTATCCCTGGTACCACATTAGCCAAATCCGTTTTTTTAAATTTCTCATGTTTATTTCCTAAAACGAGACGTGTCATGTTCCACTTAACACTTGAGATATTTTCTTGTGCTCACTAATGACCAAAGAATACTTTCAAGGCAGAGAGGAAACACGAGTAAACTAATAACTAATAATGGGATTAACCTATGGAAATCATAATGAAACGAAAAGTAATCCAGAAAAACAAGGAAATATTTTATTAAATATCGTGTCCCTACATAAAGAAGATCGTGAATATAAAATGTTGATATTGGGATTATTTCGTTTCACTCTCACGAACGCCATATTTAATATTAGTAAAATGGGGACAGTTTACGGTGGTGTTAATATCTCATTCTTACCTAGTCATCATTGTCAATGTAATTATTGCCCTTTTTGATTTCTTGACTTCTCACATACACACGAGGTCGTTTCTTCCTCCACTATTCCTCCTCATACTCTTTCCCCGAGCCCCATCCATCAAAAGATTCGACTTCTCCTCTTTTTACTCACCCTATAGCCCCAGCATTCAGCGCCTCTCAACATTATCTTGATATTTTCTCTCTCTCTCTCTCTCTCTCTCTCTCTCTCTCTCTCTCTCTCTCTCTCTCTCTCTCTCTCTCTCTCTCTGCAGCGCTACAAAAGTGTACTTCGCGCGTCTTGAGCTATAATTGTATAGTTCTCTTCCTGTCTCACAGTAAGGCAGCTTTCTGCATCAGTTTCATAATCTATTAAGCGTAAATTCTGATTTCTCTTTACATTACAGATGCCTTCTAAATCACTTTGGGTTTTTGAGGCCTTTTCTCCATTTCCTTGAAACATTTCGTTGTAAAAGTTCTCCTTTCCTTCAAGATTTTAGGCAAGTGAGAGAGAGAGAGAGAGAGAGAGAGAGAGAGAGAGAGAGAGAGAGAGAGAGAGAGAGAGAGAGAGAGATTATGTCTTGCCAAAGAGCTTGCATTTTTAATACGTACTGCATATTTGAAAGTAGCTGACTGAATTACTATAATCTCTTTCATATTTCTCATGCGTTAACATGGGTATCCTATGATTTATCTCATCTTTGTAAGATAAAGATAAGAAAATAAGATTCCTTGCTTCGAAGTTCTTTTTTCTCTTTTACAACCAATTCTTTAGTTGTTTTTTGTCCCATTTCGATACTTCTCCCCTTG
Source organism: Macrobrachium rosenbergii (assembly GCF_040412425.1). Classification (NCBI taxonomy): domain Eukaryota; kingdom Metazoa; phylum Arthropoda; class Malacostraca; order Decapoda; family Palaemonidae; genus Macrobrachium; species Macrobrachium rosenbergii. Next base: position 2,029,751 of record NC_089751.1, read on the forward strand.
CTCTCCAAAACTCACATACGTACACATACACATAGTATTTCCTTCTTCACGGCCATTACCAATATTCATGTGATCTCAGCGATCGGGGATTGTCTATGAGGCTGGTAAATGATCAGACCTCAAATGCTGCTGGTAGGGACTACCAGCTTCCCTCTCTCTCTCTCTCTCTCTCTCTCTCTCTCTCTCTCTCTCTCTCTCTCTCTCTCTCTCTCTCTCACAGACTGAATAAGAACAATGATAGAAACGACCACTGTTGTAATAATCAAATATTTATTTTATTTTCTCTGCCTTGGAGATGGAGGCGGGTAATGTTTTCACACTTATCCTTCTGTCAGCGTTGTGTACCTGTTTGTTAGCAGAATATCTCAAGAATGTTGATCTCTTTTTTTTTTTATAATACTCGCCAGATATATTTTTATAAGTTATTACCAAGTATTTTGAGAAACCATCTTGAGTTGACGGTTTCTTGCTTTGATAGTCTTCTAAAGTGCATTGTCTAGGTCTAGATAGCTTTCCCACCTAACACACTATATCTTACTCTTCATCAGATACTGCTAACACACACAAGCACACAGATTCAGCTTAAAGATTAAAGTGAATTTTTCTCTCCTTGCTTAACACTGGAAGGGATCTATTAAGTGTTCTTATCATTATAAAGCTTTACCAGTAATATAATAAAATTTCCTGTCATTACTAGTATTATTATCAATACCGAAAACATGTTTTCATGAAACCATGAACTTTGGCAGGAAGATACCCCCCACTTCTACTTATTTTACTTCTTGTAGGGTCATGAAGCCTCAAAATTTACATATATTTTCAAAAGTTAGCTGCTGAAATATCTCTGTATATGATCTCTTCAAACAGAATCTTCAGGTTTTTCACTTTCCTATCAGTTTTCCGTCGTGGGTTGAAAAAATTGCCACATTATCAGATGACCTTTTAAAACGAAAGTCACTCAAGTTTCTCTCTTTCATCGACGTTTGCTTCTGCGCTGAGCTGAAAACAAACGGATTTGGAAATACGTGTGATTTTGCAACAGTATGGAAGTAACTAACATGTTGAATTCTACATTTTACTAAAGATTTCAAAGTACCAACAAAGATAACATTTGTAAACTGACTAGCTTCTTCCATGGACTTTTATTTATCTGCATTTGAGTTTTACATGATCCAGTATTATTTTTTTAATGACACTGATCACCGTTCCACATCCTGTGTCCTTTCTCTGACCATCGTATCTCGACCTCTCTGGCCCTTTGAAATATGGCCATCTTGGAACAATTCTCAAAAGTTTCACTTTTGTTTCTTTTCTCTTTTTCTTTCTTTTCTTTCTTTGAGAGGATATCCGGAATTAACAAAAGGTTTGTTCCCATCGTTTTACACTCACCCTAAGGTTTTCTTCATAACCTGTAAAAGTATATGCTATCAATATAAATTTTCTAAATAACCTATATACGCTATCACTGTACATGTTTTCCGTTCAGATATTGGAGAGGCAAGTAAACAAACAACTGAGGATAAAGTAAACAAACACTGAACAACCAAGCCTACACAAATCACGAGTCAGACGACAACTCACTGCAGCAAAATCAAGTTTTGTTTTCTTACATAATTATTAATATTATGAAAAATAATAATCACTAATTTTCTTTATCATTAACACAGGAAAACAAATCCCTTACTTAGATATGGGGGTTCTGGTGTCGTTGCTATACCAGCAGGCGAGACAATTCCTGTTTGCTTGGTCCCTCTCTTGTAACAAACTTACGAGACGCAGTCGTTCAAATTTCTCCCTCATAAGAGTGGTACTTTTCTTGCTTATGGCAATGGAATTGCGTGAATGCACTACACGGTAAGAAAATCCGAAAAGGAAATGCGTCACAGAGTAATGGGATATTGCTTGAACCAGAAACATTTACTACACACAAATGAGATGGTTTACTGTTTGGAACTGTTACCTATTATATAATTTCATATTTCCGAAAATACGCGGTAAAAATACGTCAAGAAGCATAAAATCTTATATGTATACTAGTTGACATGGTACACCTGCGATAGCGAGTTCAAAATATCGAGATACATAGATATATATTTACTTTTTTTATATTTTGTTTCAGATTTTTTTAGAGAACGAACAAGCTCTCATCGTAGAAAATGGGTAGTTTTAATATGATACTGAAGTAAATTTCTCGCTTTCTACTATCCAGAATTGGCAAGTCATACAAACATTGTACAACAATGTCGCTCACAGGGCGATTCGCAGGGCGATATCGAGATACACAGATACATATTTACTCAGGTATTATATTTTCTGAGAGAGAGAGCCAGTTTTTAACGTAGATAGTATGTATTTTAGTAGGAAAGCAAAGTACATTTCTCACTTCCACCTAAAAAGTCATACAGAATGTTTGCGAAAAATTTTCGCTCAATGCCGCTCAAATGCCGGTAAATGCGGTGAACAAAAATGTAAAAAAACCCACTTAAAAAAATTTTTTTAGCAATATTTCAGGACCTGTTTATTTAGACATATACCAATCCAAAACTGTAAAAACTAAAAATTGATAATTCCTCGAAATTCGGCCCCTTAAGAAGTAGATTCTTCTGATAAAACTACTAAAAATTTGTCGAATTACAGATCAGCGAACGCTTGACTAAACAGCCAAAGGCTATGAAGAGTATCTGTACTTCTTAAATAATTTGTTTGATGTTATGGAAATGTCAAAAACATTAGGAATTGTATTATTTTATGACAGATGATTCGCTGCGTATGTCGAATGATCATACTCTTTACTTTCATGAATCCTAATAGTTAGATCTTTTACTTGTTTTATTATGATGATCATAATAAAAATGCAAATAGCCCTTAGCTGATGACAATCCCGTGTTAGAGAACATTTTTAAGATATAGTTAGATTTAAAACAGTAATAAATGATTTTTCATACATTTATACACATGGTACACACACACACACACAAAACACATAATATATATATATATATATATATATATATATATATATATATATATATATATATATATATATATATGTATGTGTAGAGAGAGAGAGAGAGAGAGAGAGAGAGAGAGAGAAGGTATGTGTGCTTGTAGGGGTTAGACTGAATCAAGACAAGACTTCATGCTGCAATGAATCTGATGAACTATTGTCTGTATATTATCATAAATATACAGATATGGTGAGGGTGAAGTCAGTATGTTGGCTATACTTAAATCAACAAACTGATTTCTTTTTTATCATTAATTACATGTCCATTTCTCTTCCGTTTCCTGTGTTATGATTTAATTTAATATATCTCCAATCACTTATAGAAAGCATAACCTACAGGGGTGCCTCGCCTAACTTTGATCGGAACATTTGCCATCGTGTTAATGATACAGGATCTCTTAATTTCTTGACAGAAATTCAGTAACAAAATCTTGATCAATGTAAGCATACTCGTATGATTTCCAGATGATCATTCTCCTCAGCGTAAACGCCTCTTTAACTTCAGCGAACACAGAACGAAAACGCCGAAACAAAAGAGCACCATCTCTTGAAGCTTTGGAATCGTAGAGAGATTTGCATATATGGACAAACATCGATACCAACCTCTATCTCAAGGATAACTACAGTAACTCAAAAACCAAAGAGGATGAAACGGGACGGGCGAAGGGTAAATGTCCTTTAAGGGGAGGAAAAAAAAGCGCTTTTTGTTGATGTTTCTTTCCCTTTATGCTCCATCTTCGTCTTAGAATCTGTCGGTGTTTTTTCGGACGTCGTTGTTTGAGGGTTTGACAATACTAATATCTACCTCTAAGTTATGTGATGATGAATATTCACATCCGAATGACCTTCATTCAAAACCTTATGCTACCTATTCATTCCAAATCTTCGGCCAGAGCACTGCACGATTACAGCTGAAAGAATTCGTAAAAACCCAGACTCCTGTTTTTGCTAAAATGACTCATTTTTAAATGATTGAGGACTTGGACAACAATTTCCTAGCATTACTAAAACTAAAAATTACTTTCATGAAGCTACAATTGTAAAATGTTTAGACGATAATGATGCACCATTTGCTAGTTTATCTCAATTTAACTTTAAAGCAATATAATAATAACAATGTTACATATTCATAACGCGAACGTTACATCTTCCCATAAAATTTAACTGATAATTTCTTTCCTCCATTATCGAAGTAATGTGTATCCTCGTATATAGAAACGATTAAAACCGCCTTTAGCAGCGCAACGGAAATTATTTCAACTTCCCTCTATCATCTCCATCACCTCCACCTCACACTCTAAACCTCCATGGAGGTGGTGTGTGAGTGTGGAGGCTGGTGTGTGTGTGTGTGTGTGGGTAGGGGGAGGGGAGTTGGGGGAGGTTTAAAGGGGTTTTGAGGGAGCAGCTTGGTTCACAGCAGCGACTTCCCAGCAGTTCTTCAGTCACAGCTAGGCTACGAAATTGTTCTCTACAAATAGTAAGCCACGTTGACTTGAATTCTACCTCGTTTCTATGATTATGCAGGACAACATTGTTTTCATCCTTCGCGGTTTAATAGAATGTCGATATCGGAGAGATAGTGCCCTTTTGTGTCTTCTACACCTTTGGAAATAAAAATGGTACGCACACACACACACACGCGCGCGCGCAGATACGCAGAACAACTTATGGCATAGAGTACAAACACACTAAGTCCCAAATTAAAAAAGTAACTTGTGGAGAGCCGCTGGCTACCCAAAGGATCGGAAATACCTAAGAATTGCTTGTGAGGTTCTGAGGCTAACGGTAACCTTTCTTATTTTCTCTTTCTCCCATAAGGAGCTCTGAAATAAAAGCATTAGCATTCATGACGCTGGTTTGCTGTCCCATCTCTTCCTTCAATATATAATAGAAAAATATCAAGCTTTGGCCTCCAATATATAATAGAAAAAATATCAAGCTTTGGCTTTCACTATATAATAGAAAAATATCAAGCTTTGGCCTTTACTATAAAATAGAACAAATATCAAGCTTTGGCCTCCAATATATAATAGAAAAATATCAAGCTTTGGCCTTCACTATATAATAGAAAAAATATCAAGCTTTGGCCTCCAATATATAATAGAAAAAATATCAAGCTTTGGCCTTCAATATATAATAGAAAAAATATCAAGCTTTGGCCTTCACTATATAATAGAAAAAATATCAAGCTTTGGCCTCCGATATATAATAGAAAAAATATCAAACTTTGGCCTTCAATATATAATAGAAAAAATATCAACCTTTGGCGTTCACTATAAAATAGAACAAATATCAAGCTTTGGCCTTCACTATATAATAGAAAAAATATCAAGCTTTGGCCTCCAATATATAATATAAAAAATATCAAGCTTTGGCGTCTGGATACGTGAGAATGAAATGTAGTAAAAAAAATGTATTGGAGACGATTAATTTTAAGAGTGAAGGAAACATATTAGACAAAATGTGCGAACTGCAGAGGGAAACAAATGATAGCATCAGAAGTGACTGAGTGATGAAGAGCAGTGTCACTTGACTGAATGTGGTTTACTGACAGCAAAAGTTTAGTCCTAGGACTGTAAGTGTAAATCTGAGCTTGGCAGGAAAAGAATTTGTGATAGTGATTATATCACCACGAATCGAAAAGAAAAATAGTGACCAACAAGTTTTCTGCGAGCGTCAGCCAATATTTGGGTTAATTTGTAAAACGAGGGAAGGATTGCAGTGCCAAGGGATTTCAATGCAGCGGCAGGTTGTAGAGAGAGAGAGAGAGAGAGAGAGAGAGAGAGAGAGAGAGAGAGAGAGAGAGAGAGAGATGGCATAGGTGGAAGATGTGTCATTCGTAAAGTAATTTAGCATGAAAAGTGTCTGGAGATGTTGACTGCTGAAATAAAACATGTTCCCCACAAAAGAGCGTTTTAAATTATATATTAGTAAGGAGTAATGGAGCTGTAAATCGATGGAGATAACGGTAACAAAAGGAGTGACTGGAAGTACATTTAATAATTCAATGGAGAAAGTAAAAGAAAAAAAGAGATAGTTTTGGCTGGAGATAAATAGCACAAAAAGATGTGGATGAATAATAACTAAGGTTAAAAATACTATCACAGAGCAAGTAGAAAGTGGATGTGAATACAGGAGTGTTGAAAGACGAAATAAGAATTGCAAGTGATGCGATGACGAAATTAGGATCGGTGAATGAAGAGGAATTCGTGTGAAATGAGGTTACACGAAGAAAGAGACGTTTATGCAGTCAGACAGAAAATTAATAATGCATTCAAGAACAGACTACGTAAAAACGTTTGTGCAGACACAAAATTTATTGATTAACCTGCTTAGATATCCAAGGAAGAAAATGTTATGGAACTAAATGCAGATGAAAAGGTTAAGAAGCAAACGGATGTGAGATAAAAACAGAAATGGAGAGACTCTTTCTGATGAGAATACCTGTCTGTCTTAACAGTACTATTAATGTAAATCTGCAAATTTATGTAGAAGTTAGTTCAGGGGATGTAACTAAAAAAACTAGTCGTTGATGTTATCTCAACTAAGATGCTGCAGCGTGCTGACTAGAGTGTGCAATATATGTTTGGATTAGGGAGAGGTGAGACGAATAATTGCTCCTTTACGTGGTGGTAAAGGTGATACAGGTGCCTATAAAAGTTGAAAGTGCACTACATTATTGGATATGTGTATTTGCACAAGTGCCCAGAGTCATGCTTTTATTGTTGATATAACCTATTCAGGTATACAGAAATTATTCTTGATGAATGCACATCCCGAGGTTGTTCATGCTGTCTTCATTAAGTAAGGAAATATGTCATAAAGTAAACATCAGTCGTAGACATAATATAGCTGAAATTGAAAGAGGTTCCGAAATGCTGTCTAGATATGATTAATTCCATTCTTAATTACCAGGGATTTT